>NC_089839.1:315765395-316065395 GCF_035609145.1 Eleutherodactylus coqui
GGACTGAATCCATTCAGAAGAACAGATTCCATATCCTTGTGAGTTTGATGCGCATCGCTGAAACCTTGCGCAAGACTATTGCTCGTGTGAATAAGCCCTAAGTACTATGGTAATTGCACACAGAATAACGCTACGTGTGAACGCGCCTCCAGAAGACGTGGCTGGCTGCGTGTTTGCGGTGGGAATGACATCACCTCATGTGGTGGAATGAGCCCCCCTCCCCCAGCCAATTAGTTAATGAACTCCCTATGCCGCGGAGTCAGAAGCGCAGGTGCCTGTTCCGCCCGCCCTCAGGTGCCCCCTCTACCTGCAGCTTCATGTTGAGATGAAATTTCCGACTGTGCAGAACCAGCGTCAGCGGATTTATTGCCGCAGCTGTGCCTCCGACCACTTAATTTTTATAAGCGCAGTATAAAGCTCGGCGGGGGGCTCCGAGGACTCCGATTTACTCTACTTAAGATATTACAGTGTTAGCACTTACACCGGATACAAGGAGGGCCGGCGGCGCGGGGAGGGGGCGCTACACACTCACGTTTTAATAAATGAGGCTTTTCTTTAATCTCGGGCCAATTGGCCGCGGTCAGTTTTGGAAGCCATAGATGGCGACGCTGGTGTTCAGAGCCCCGTCGGCTGTTATATACTTAACCCTGCAGCAGGAGTCTGAGGTAACCTGCGCCTCCTGCCTCACAGCGCTGGAAGAGATGATTGGGGGGACCATAATGATGCACCGCACTGTGCCTCTTCCTGGCTCATGGGTACAAGGCCTGTCCCAAGAGACCTTTACTGCGATTCATGCTGACAAATGATGTCACGTGTGTAGTGATGTCACGTGTGTGTAATGATGTCACGTGTGAGTTATGATGTCATGTGTGGAGGTGTGGACACAGAACAGGACCACATCTTGGACAGTTTTGGAATATACCAACTTTTTAAGGGCCCTTTTACATGAAAGGAATATTTTCCACATTCTGCACCTAAATAGGAGTGGAAATACAGAAATTTTCTGCCCGCGTAAAAGGACACTAATGGGAATCCAGCATTGAGCTTGTTACGGTTCTCAGTGTTTGCACTCGCAGGTTGCGATCTGGCGCCGGACTTCCAGGCTCTTGCGTGTCTCTTTTTGTTGCACGCGGTTCTCTTTTGTACCATTAGGTCTGACAAAGCTTCCAGATGCTCATTCGTGGCAGTCTGAACAGCGCCAATCACTTGTCGGGATCCTACTATAGCAGAAACGGCGTCACATCGGTGCCAACTCCGTGCAGGCTTTTCTGAGCTCCGCTCACTCCCTGTCCTTGCAGAGCTCGCGTCCGCCCAGAAGGTACAGTCACTAAACAGCAAATGAACGCCATTACACCGTAAGCGCGCCGCGTCCGGTTCCAGTATGGCGGGCGGCAGCAGGAAGCCTGAACTATATCATGCGGATGATGTGCTTGACGTATTAATAAAAGCTGCGGCGCGGCTCCGTCCCGGGCGATGGGAAATGCCGATAAACTATGACAGATTACATATTGATGAGATCCAGAAGTTTCCAATAATGTTCTCGGCCTTTTCTTATCCCTCTGACTGATAGATAATAAAGCCGTCTGTCAGCACTTCGGGGCCCGGTCAAGAGGCCAATTTGTCGGGACGTAAGTATTAAGCGCGCTGCTCCGCTCTCACCTCTCGTTATCACCCTGCAGCTCCGCGCTGCGGGGGGCGCCGCTCTCTTCTGCCTCCAGTCAGCATTCCCAGCTTTATTCTATGGGAATCCGGCTGCGGCGCTGCTGAAGGCGAGATGGAAGGCGGCTGCGCTGTGATTAATGCGCTGAGGGAAAAAATACAATCGATTCCACCTTCACAAGTTAAGACAGATTAATAGTCCCACTTACAGGACGTGACGCCTTCAATTTTGTTTTCTCTTATTTAGTAAATGGAATCATTTGTCAAATGTGAAATATTAAATATAGTAAGGAGGCTGATAGGGAGCCGAGATTAGATTGTGAGCTCTGCGGGTCGCATGTGGTGGTGACCAGCGCTGCTCAGCTGAATCTGGGGAATGGGATCCCCGCTTCATTAGAAGACATGGCCGACAAATGCCGATTGTGCACAACTTGCATCCAGCTGCCATTTTTGCATTGTGGCCCCTCCTGATATTTCCCCTCAGCGGGGCGGTGCAGGGTGGGTTATTCAGGCTACATGCACTCGGTCCGGAGAGCCCGATATGTGGGACACCGACAAGATATTGGGGCCAGACTGGGACATGCTGCTATTCCTCTACCCAGTTGGTCCCCGTGCGTGCAGCCATCGAAGCGGTCGCTATATTTCTATACCGATTTTTCAGTCTAAAAATTGGACAGGAAAAAGGTCCACGTGCGAATCCCCCGAAATGGCCAAGTGTTTAGCGGAACGTGTGCAAGAGCCGTGACGTGGCGCGTCCGGTGTGCTGCACCGTTTTGGCGCAGGTGCTGGGTCTGTGCACCAGTTGCGGCCACAGCCCACGCCCAAGTCTCCCAGTTGCTGGCATATATTGATTATCAGGGTGATCCGCTGCCCGGTTTGGCGTGGCTCCGTCGGGGGCGCTGCCGGCTGCTCCCAGCGCAGGGCTTCGTGGTTCTCCTTGCGGTTTCTTCGCTCATTGCTGGCACATACGTTCTGCTCACATAATATTTATGGACATGTGTGGGTGACGGCGAGGCGGGAGAAGGCTTAGACAAATACTGGATTCCTGGGAGCGGGAGGAGGGGCGCGGGGCGAGGACTGCTCTCTGCAGCTCATTAAGCACAGTCATAAAATATTAATAGTTATTGTCCCTTCTATTTATTGGTAATTATCCTCCTGGAGTAAAAGCTGCTGCTCCTCACAAACCGCTTTAAAGCTGCAGTTTTTTCCTTTTATTAATCCAGTATTAATAAGTGCAGGAGGCGTCCTGGTAGCAGAGCGCCCCCACCGACGGCCCCCTCCGCCGCTTCCGGAATGCGCCACCTGTAATAAAGGGAAGTGCTTTTGATGTAGAATCGGGCTCCTGCCTAATTGTGTCACCTGCTTGTAGTTTGGTTGGAGCAATTTGGGGGCTTCCACCTGCACCGCTGGGAGGCATGGGGGGCCGCAGCTGCTGTCCCAGAGGCAGGGGACATATGGCCGCCACCAAATCTTGGTCAAGATCCATGGCAGCTGCATGACAGGGCCCTCAAGTCTCTCGTATTAACCCTGTGCTTCCTGCAAAAGTTAACTTTCATAATCTGCAACTTTCCAGTCCTCTTAATGGCCAATATGTCCAGTTATACAGCGATGCATCCACCATCGGTGTAGGGGGGTAAGTATGCTATTCAGAGGCCTCCTTCCAGCTGTATTGTAGTGGCAGCCATCAGAAACCAATATTACTAATAAAGAGCCCCATCTAGTGGACCTCCTTTGGCATTAGAGCCATAGCAATTCATCGTGGCATCCACCCACAGGTATCACAGGGCCCGGTGTATGCCAATTAAACCTTTCCTGCACCATTACGGCTCTTCCACCATCCTGATGGAAAGGGGTCATCTATTCATGCTGCTCTAATAAAGGGCTGGGGTCTCTAAAAATTGGCCTGGTGCGCTCTAATGTGGGGCTGGGAGTTACAATAAAGGACCTGGGGGCTCTAACAAAAGGGCTGGGGTCCCTAGTAAAGGGCCAGGAGCTGTAATTAAGGGCTGAATCTCTAGACAAGGGCCAGGAGTTCTCATAAAGGGCTGGGGACTTTGATAAAGGGCCAGGAGCTCTCATAAAGGGCGGGGGACTTTGATAAAGGGCCAGGAGCTCTCATAAAGGGCGGGGGACTTTGATAAAGGGCCAGGAGCTCTCATAAAGGGCGGGGGACTTTGATAAAGGGCCAGGAGCTCTCATAAAGGGCAGGGTACTTTGATAAAGGGTGATAAGTACACCTCCAAAGAAGAGTTTCTATTTCCTGTGGCTCTACAGACCACGAAAGATCAAAACTCTCTGCAGTGGGCTGTATCTCACTGAGCTAAAATGCTAATTCACCAAGCATGGAATCCGTCACCTAATCTCCGCTCTAATGGCGAGCTGATAGTGAGGTGATATGACATAGACATTGCATTTAGCTGGAAATGGTTTGATTTCCTTCCCATGATAAGTATTAGATCCTTCTCAGCATAAAAAAGCTCTCCAGGCCGCCATCTTTAGTGGGTCATTAAAGTCCACTTTATTTACTGTTCTTGTATTGTAATTACGGCGCGCTGACACTTAGCTGAGACAATTACGGCCCAGAAATGACTGGCACGCCATTAGCAGATTACGTCTGACAAACACAGGCCGTATTTTAAGCCGCTCTCCATACTTTCGCTGCCGGTGCCTATTTTCCGCCTTGATAAATAGCCTGTGAGTGTTTCCCATTATCTGGGCAGAAGCTCCTGTCTTGTTTAGTTGGGGGGAGCGGCGGCGGAGCCCCCCGGTGACTGAACATGCTAATAGATACTTAGAAATGAAATGATCCATCTCTGGTGCCCTCCCCCTAATACCTCTACCCTTTCCACTACCTCCCTATTTAATCAAGCGCTTGTCACCGGTAGAAGCCGCCTGGCATTTTTGTGAAGAATCTGTTAGCTAAAAAATGTTGTCACCCCATTTCCTTTTTATCAGTCTGGCTCGTCTCGCCCTCCCACCTTCCCCGTGCTGAGATTAACGCAGGATCATAACGCCGTGTATCCGTCCACGATAAACCTTATCCATTACCCGGAGATGCCGCAGGCCTGTCCCTCCGCACCTCCTCCATTTATCATCTTTAACTCTTGACAGATGTACGCCGGGGGCCTTCAGATTTATCTCGTTGCGCCCGTAGCGGGGGACTATCCGTCAAAAGCAGATGAGATGGGGAGACAAGAGTGGGAAGTGAAGGCAAGGGGAGGTGGCGGCGATGGGGCGCTGTCTTGAATACGTATTCCATTGGGACGATGGGGGGGTGTCAGCTGGAGTTAAGGTGGTCTTCACTCCCCACCCATCAGTCTGAAGAAATTGGGCCATCCGTCTTGCAGGCATCTCTTGATTTACTCCCCGGGTGTAAACACAACCAGGGCTCAAAATGTCTCTATAAGAAAAACATTAGCGTCGTATCTGACATCCGTTCGCCGCGCGCAGACTGATTGGCGAGTGCGATGATTGGCAGCAAGAAGCTTCACCTGGATAACATGAGGAGACCTGCAGACTGCGGCGCCCTCCGAAACATCGCCTCCTCCAAGTTGTTATACATTAAGTTGGAATCGGATATAACGATAGTGACTGAGAGCGATGGCGATCATTGGCTCTGCGGACACAAAATGGTCGCAATCAGTTAATTCGCTCGTTGGTGTGGACCCACAGCGGTGATTGCGTCGTTACGTCGGTCTGAGGTTCTGACATTTGCTCACCGCTCACCAATTCTGTAGGAAAAACAATTTAACATTTCCCTAAATTTCCTTCTAGTATAAGATTTTCCGTAGACGACTTTCCTCCATTTTTCTCTCTTAGCTCCTGTGTTCACAACCATCAGGTGACGACTCAACGCTCTCATTTCCCATTTTTCTAATCTGTTTTTATTCTTTGATTGTTGATTTCTTTATTCTCTCCTGTATAGATGACTGTGGGGGCGGCCATCTTGTCTGTAGGTGACTGTGGGGACGGCGATAATGTCTGTAGGTGACTGTGGGGGCGGCCATCTTGTCTGTAGGTGACTGTGGGGACGGCGATAATGTCTGTAGGTGACTGTGGGGATGGCCATCTTGTTTGTAGATGATTATGGGGGGCAGCCATCTTGTCTGTAGGTGACTGTCGGGACAGCCATCTTGTCTGTGCATGACGGTGGAGGCGGCCATCTTGTCTGTAGATGATTGTGGGGACGGCAATAATGCCTGTAAGTGACTGTGGGGATGGCCATCTGGTTTGTAGACGATTATGGGGGCAGCCATCTTGTCTGTAGGTGACTGTGGGGACGGCGATAATGTCAGTAGGTGACTGTGGGGATGGCCATCTTGTTTGTAGATAAATGTGGGGGCAGCCATCTTGTCTGTAGGTGACTGTGGGGATGGCAATAATGTCTGTAGGTGACTGTGGGGATGGCCATCTGGTTTGTAGATGAATGTGGGGAAGCCATCTTGTCTGTGGATGACGGTGGGGACGGCGATAATGTCAGTAGGTGACTGTGGGGATGGCCATCTGGTTTGTAGACGATTATGGGGGCAGCCATCTTGTCTGTAGGTGACTGTGGGGACGGCGATAATGTCAGTAGGTGACTGTGGGGATGGCCATCTTGTTTGTAGATAAACGTGGGGGCAGCCATCTTGTCTGTAGGTGACTGTGGGGATGGCAATAATGTCTGTAGGTGACTGTGGGGATGGCCATCTTGTTTGTAGATAAACGTGGGGGCAGCCATCTTGTCTGTAGGTGACTGTGGGGACAGCCATCTTGTCTGTGGATGACGGTGGGGGTGGCCATCTTCTCTGCACTTGACTGGGGCGACCATCTTTTCTGTAGATGACTGTGGGGACGGCCATTTTGTCTATAAATGACTGTGAGGGTGGCCATTTTGTCTGTAGATGACTCTGGGGCAATCATCTCGCCTGCAGATTAATGTGGAGGTGTCCTTCTCTGCATATAACTGGGGTGACCATCTTGTCTGTAGATGACTGTGGGGGCGGCCATCTTGTCTCTGGTACGATCATCTCAACTGTACGGATTCAGATTGAGGAATGTCCTGACAGAAGGCTGAAGCACCCAGGATGCGGGGCGCAGTGTTATATAGGGGGGGGCGTCTATGTCCACTCACGCAGCATTCATGTGGGAGCGGGTGGATGATCCGTACTTCGGCAAGCTGCTGGTTACGTGTAGTGCGCCTGGCATTGCTGACAGACATCTCCGGGCACGCAGATCCGGCGAGAATCTTCTCCGCTCGGCTTTAGATGCAGTAAGTGTTATCTCAGCCAGTTTAGCGACATTTCCAGGAGACGAGCCAAGAGCAGAGAAAAAAAGTACGGCTTTACCTGAAAAGTAGCAGCTTGTTGGCCGCCCCGCCTGCCCGGCCGCCGTCCGTCTTCATGTTCTGGAGTCACAAATCCTGCCGCACACAAAGGGAACATGATCTAAACTTATGAGAGGATCCCGCCCGCAGCAAGGGCGACGCTCTGCATCTCACCCGCCGGGCAGCGAGGGGTTAAGTTCTTACTGACGTTTGAGGCCTGGCTGGATTTTATTTGCTTACGGTAATTAGGATCTTTTATTGGGCTGCAGGCGGAGAGCCGCGATTTGTCGTCTGCTGAATATCAATGTATCTGCTGTAGATATATCTGCACCTCCAGCGCCGTGATGTGCCGCCATGCACTGCTTATTACATCCTGACATATTTATTGCCCCCTAGTAAATGCCCCCTGCCTGCCAGAATAGCAACACATGTGGCCTACACCAATGGCACGAGGTGCGGAGATAGACCACGTTACGTGACCTTACACCCCACGCTACAGCAGCGAGCTGCAGGATATCCTACAGGCCCTGTAACTGCAGCCACCTGCTCTTCTGCCGCCCTAGGCCCAGGCCTCTGCTGCCTGTCCAGATCAGAAGGGACGGACGTCTCCCCTTTGGTAAATGCTCCCCTAAATCCAAGATGCAGAGTACAGAGCGTTCCCAGCAGCAGCAGCCAAGGCTCCACTTGAAGGCCCCGTCCGATCCCGTAATTAAACAAAGGGCTTCTGTCAACATGGCCACAATTAAGTAATATGGACTTAATTACAAAGTGCCGGATTCTGCTCTGATGAGACGGAGCCATCGCGGGCCGAGCGCAGAGATGCTGCCTGTACAAGTGCAGAGGCTGCAGCCGAGGGGGAAGGCGGCTCTGCGCTGAATGATAATCGATTAGCCATTTCTCAAAGTCATTTATCCGCCCGGAGGTGCAAGGAGAGTGCCAGCGGTGGCAATGGGCATTTTGTATGCATCCTCATGTGCGGACACAGTGCAGGGAGAGGTGACAGCGCCGGCGTGAGCTGGAGGCGCTTATTGACCCGCAGAAGGCAGCTGTTGTGCTGGAAACACCGACCCGAGCGATCACATCCTTCCATGCTTCACCCTCCTCCAAAAAAGATTATTCTTCTAGGAGGAAACTTATTACCTCTTATATGCTGTGCTGCGAACAAAGAGCCCCAAGAGCGGAAAACTGTCCGTCTGCCTATCCCCCATCTATACTTCTATCTATCTCCTATCTATCTCTCTATCTATCTATCTACCATCTATACTTCTATCTATCTCCTATCTATCTCCTATCTATCTCTCTATCTATCTATCTATCTATCTCCTATCTATCTATCTATCTATCTATCTATCTATCTATCTCCTATCTATCTATCTACCATCTATACTTCTATCTATCTCCTATCTATCTCCTATCTATCTCATATCTATCTTCTATCTATCTCCTATCTATCTCATATCTATCTTCTATCTATCTCCTATCTATCTCATATCTATCTTCTATCTATCTCATATCTATCTTCTATCTATCTTCTATCTATCTTCATCTATCTTCATCTATCTATATCTATCTATATCTATCTCATATCTATCTATCTATCTCCTATCTATCCATCTCATATCTATCTTCTATCTATCTCATATCTATCTTCTATCTATCTCATATCTATCTTCTATCTATCTTCTATCTATCTTCTATCTATCTTCTATCTATCTTCAGCTATCTATATCTATCTATATCTATCTATATCTATCTATCTATATCTATCTATCCCCTATCTATATCTATCTCCTATCTATCTATCTATCTATCTATCTTCTATCTATCTTCTATCTATCTCCTATCTATCTATCTATCTATCTATCTATCTATCTATCTATCTATCTATCTATCTTCTATCTATCTATCTATCTATCTATCTATCTCCTATCTATCTCCTATCTATCTATCTCATATCTATCTATCTATCTATCTATCTCATATCTATCTATCTCTCTATCTATCACATATCTATCTATCTATCTCCTATCTATCTATCTCCTATCTATCTATCTCCTATCTATCTATCTATCTATCTATCTATCTCATATCTATCTATCTCCTATCTATCTGTCTATCTATCCCATATCTATCTATCCCATATCTATCTATCCCATATCTATCTATCACATATCTATCTATCTATCTATCTATCTCCTATCTATCTATCTATCTCCTATCTATCTATCTCATATCTATCTATGTATCTCCTATCTATCTATCTATCTATCTATCTATCTCCTATCTATCTATCTCTCTCATATCTATCTATCTCCTATCTATCTATATTTCTATCTATCTCCTATCTATCTATCTACTATCATATCTATCAATCAATCTACCACATATCAATTTTTCTATCTATCCCACATTTATCTATCTTTCTCATATCTGTCTAATATCTATCTACCCCATATCTATGTATCTCTCATATCTATCTATATTTCTATCTCTCTATCATATCTATCAATCTATCACATATCAATCTATCTATCTCATATTTATACCACATTCATCTATCTCATATGTATTTATCTATGTCACATCTATCTATCTCATATCTATCTGTCTATCTACAACATATCTATCTATCTCATATCTATCTGTCTATCTACAACATATCTATCTATCTCATATCTATCTATCTATCTCATATCTATCTGTCTATCTACAACATATCTATCTATATCATATCTATCTATCTTATATCTATTCCATGTCTATCTACCACATATCTATCTTTCTATCTATCCCACATTTATCTATCTATCTCATATCTATCTATTTATCTCCTATCTTTCTATCTCATATCTATCTATCTCATATCTATCTTTTTATCTCTCTATCTCATATCTGTCTATCTCTCTGTATTATATCTATCTATCCCATATCTATCAATCTATTACATATCTATCTATCCCATATCTATTATCTATCTATCTAATATCTGTCTATCTCTCTGTATTATATCTATCTATCTATCCCATATCTATCAATCTACCACATATCTATCTATATCATATCTGCTTATCTATCCCATATCTATTATCTATCTATCTATCTATCTCATATCTATTTATCTACCGTGTTTCACGAAAATAAGACAGTGTCTTACATTAATTTTTGTTCAAAAAGGTTTACCTTTTTTTTACATGTATAGCTGCCTGGACACTATTTAAATTGACTTTTTTTTTGTTAGCAGGGCTTAATTTTGGAGTAGGGCTTATATTTCAAGCATCCTCAAAATCCTGAAAAATCATTTTGCATCCTCAAAAATTCTGGAAAATTATGCTATGTCTTATTTTCAGGGAAACAGGGTATCTATCTATCTCCTATCTATCTAATATCTATCTATCTATCTCCTATCTATCTATCTATCTATCTCATTTTTTTCTATCTCATATCTATCTATATTTCTATTTATCTATCTCATAACTATCCCACATTTATCTATCTATCTCATATTTATCTGTCTAATATCTATTTATCTATCTACTCCATATCTATTTATCTATGTATCTCTCATATCTATATATCTATCTACCACATATCTATTTATCTATCAATCTCCTTTCTTTCTATCTATATTTCTATCTCTCTATCATATCTATCTATCAATCTACCACATATCAATCTATCCCATATCTATTATCTATCTATCTGATATATCTATCCCACATTTAGCTATCTCATATCTATCTGTCTAATATCTATCTACCCCATATCAATGTATTTATGTATCTCTCATATCTATCTATCTCCTATCTATCTATCTAATTTCTTTCTATCTCATATTTATCTATCTATATTTCTATCTCTCTATCATATCTATCATCCCAATCTCATAACTATCCCACATTTATCTATCTCATATGTATTTATCTATGTCACATCTATCTCATATCTCTCTATATATCTCATATCTATCTGTCTATCTATCTCATATCTATCTATCTACCACATATCTATCTCATATCTATTTATCTAATATCTATCTATCTCATATCTATCTATATCATATCTATCTATCTCATATCTATATTTTTATCTCTCTATCTCTTATCTATCTGTCTCTCATCCAACTATCTCATATCTGTCTATCTCTCTGTATTATATCTATCTATCCCATATCTATCAATCTACCACATATCTATCTATATCATATCTGTCTATCTATCCCATATCTATTATCTATCTATCACATGTCTATCTATGTATCTATCTCATATCTTTCTATCTATCCCACATTTATCTATCTATCTCATATCTATGTATCTATCCCATATTTTATATCTATCTATCACATATCTATCTATCTCATATCTGTCTCACATTTATCTATCTGTCTAATATCTATCTATCTTTCCCACATTTATCTATCTATCTCATATATATCTAGCTCTCTCATATCTATCCCATATCTATTATCTATCTATCTTACATCTATCTGTCTATCTACCACATATCTATCCCACATTTATCTATTTATCTCATATCTATCTGATATCTATCTATCTCATATCTATCTATCTATCTATCCAATATCTATCTATCTCATATCTATCTATCTATCTCATATCTATCTATCCCATATCTATTTATCTATCTCATATCTATCTACCACATATCTATCCCACATTTATCTTTTTATCTCATATATATCTAGCTATCTCATATATGTCTATCTCATATCTGACTATCTCTCTATATTATATCTAGCTATCCCATATCTATCAAATCTACCACATATCTATCTATCATATATCTATCTCCTATCTTTCTATCTCCTATCTATCTCCTATCCCTCTATCCCCTATATCTATCCCCTATCTATCTATCTATCTATCTATCTCCTATCTATCTCTCTATCTGTCTGTGCCTCTCTCTATCGGTGTTACAGCAGTATTTGGCAGCGCTGCTGAGCTGTAATGAGATATCAGTGTCCTCTATTATGGCGGTGATATTTCCAGCTGAGATCATCCACTAATTATCTCTCTGTGTTCATCTCTGTAGGTAGAGGAATGACATTGTTCATTTCACACTGAGATGTCATTAGATCCGCAGCTCTTTGTAGATCCCCTCAGCCCTTTGCTCCCTGGGGCCCCGTAGCCTTTGCTGCCTGTTAATGTCTTCATAGTTTTCGTGGTGGCCGCACATCTGCGATTCGCTTGGATCTCTTTTGCCTTAGTGCAATTATCTATGAAGTATCAGTTCTATCAGTTCTCTTCAGCATTTCTGATTATTGGCTGTGTAGGATGGGGAGCTGTGAGAGACCCCCTTACACCTCAGGGTGGGTCCTAGTGCAAGTCTTCTTCCCATCTACTCTGTGTATCGAAATAGCAGGAGGTAAAGAGTTAAATCCAGTGCAAGGTGGCATTCACACACCAGTGTATGCAGACAGTTGCAGGAGTATTGAAGAAGATGGGCCCGGGTACTCAGAGCCTCATGTAGGGACATGTAATGCAAGCTGACACCTCACAGCATCCCGCTGATGTCATAGGAGTCAGACTGGGGGGCGATGCATTATCTGCAGAAACAGGGTCCCAATCCATCCAGCAGCCGGGCGGTGCGATGCTCTGCAGGGTTCCATATACATTCATTATCACTGTGGGTAATAAGAATGATCTTTAGCTATGGAAAAATCTGTTTCTACATATCCTTGGTGGCCATTACAGGGCCATATATTGACCTCTATTGGAGAATGTTGTGGTCATGGTCTGTGGCCTGTGCCGGGAGGGGAGGAGGTGAGCTGTGACTATTGTGAATGGTGGATCCTGTGTTCTCTCTATATAGGTGGCTCCTCTCAGTGAAATCCTGTCTGTACAGGGAGGGGAGGAGGTGAGCTGTGACTATTGTAAATGGTGGCTTCTGTGTTATCTATATATTAGTGTCACCTCTCAGTGTAATCCTGTCTGTACAGGGAGGTGAGCTGTGACTATTGTGTATGGTGGGTTCTGTTATCTATATATAGGTGTCTCCTCTCAGTGTAATCCTGTCTGTACAGGGAGGGGAGGAGGTGAGCTGTGATTATTGTGTATGGTGAATCCTGTGTTATCTATATATAGGTGTCTCCTCTCAGTGTAATCCTGCATGTACAGGGAGGGGAGGAGGTGAGCTGTGACTATTGTGAATGGTGGGCCCTGTGTTATCTATATACAGAGGTGTCTCCTCTCAGTGTAATCCTGCCTGTGATGATAATAAGATGACGGCTGAGAAGTTTTCTAGAACAGGAAGTGTCACACGATCGAGTTTGAATTTTGGAATCCGCGATCATCACCCACACGGACGATCCACGGTATTCTGCACACATTCAAACAAATAGAACATTGGCATATCTGCTCACATGAGTGGACAGCGATTGCGATTTCCGCTCGCAGTATGTCAGCGACCAGCAGCGGCACAGAAAAAAAAGAGATTAAAAAAAAAATTGCGTACTGTGCATGTGTGACGGCGAGCCGTCCGGACCATCCGGAGTACAGATGTTTCTGGTATCGCCGGCCGGGCACAGGTTTGGATTCGGCTGTGGTGCCCCACATGCTGAATCTGACCCATTCGTGCGAGACCGGCCTTAATGGTTGGTGTGCAGAGAGGGGAGGAGGTGAGCTGTATCTGTCTGTTAATAGTCTTAGTGGTCAGTGTGAGAACTGCAGGATTTTAGGATTTTTTCAACAATAGATCAGGACTTTGAAAAAAACACACAGAAAATTCTTTAAAAAGTACATTTAATATGAAGTGACTTTCTGCCATCTTCCCATGGCTATGACCTGAGGGGCCCTTGACCCGAGCAGCGTCTGGGGGCCCTGCTGGCTTCCTGCTCCAGGTCACTCTTGGTCTTGAGGTGTTGAAGTCTTGCTCATCTAGAATTCATTGTCTGGTCGGCCTCCAGTTAGCGGCTGAGTGTGTGAATCATGAATCACGTCGTCCTGCTCCCATACTTCAGCAAAGACAAAAAAATTACACTCCATCACGGTGTCTCGCGGCTTTTAGTGGTATCGATCAGCGCCGGTGCCCTCCTCTCGCTTCCACTCTTAAACCACCCTCCCTATCAATTTTATCGTGGGCTGTTGAGTGTCGCATCTCGTCTTCACCACAAATGAAAGGCGCTGAGGACGGCGGCCGCGGTGGACTCGCTTGTGCGGCGCTCTGTTTATTCAGAGTCTTCCCCCTTTTTTATATTATTATTGAATGGGAGTAGTTGGGCCAAAGCCGAGTGACAGCCGGTGACAGAGCGGTAATTGTGATGCCTTCCTCTCAGCCTTTTACCCCCCACCCCCATTTATGAAGTGATTGCACCGAGTCTCCAAGTTTCCTAAATTATTAGCCTGCGCTTCACTCAGCACTGTCTCTTCTTATTGCATCCTGTCCGTCTCTCCTGCACTCTCACGACCGGTGCATCCCTCAGCGCTGTCTCTTCTTATTGCATCCTGTCCGTCTCTCCTGCACTCTCACGACCGGTGCATCCCTCAGCGCTGTCTCTTCTTATTGCATCCTGTCCGTCTCTCCTGCACTCTCACCACCGATGCATCCCTAAGGGCTGTCTCTCCTTATTGCATCCTGTCTGTCTCTCCTGCACTCTCGCCACCGATGCATCCCTCAGCGCTGTCTCTCCTTATTGCATCCTGTCCGTCTCTCCTGCACTCTCACGACCGGTGCATCCCTCAGCGCTGTCTCTTCTTATTGCATCCTGTCCGTCTCTCCTGCACTCTCACGACCGGTGCATCCCTCAGCGCTGTCTCTTCTTATTGCATCCTGTCCGTCTCTCCTGCACTCTCGCCACTGGTGCATCCCTCAGCGCTGTCTCTTCTTATTGCATCCTGTCCGTCTCTCCTGCACTCTCACGACCGGTGCATCCCTCAGCGCTGTCTCTTCTTATTGCATCCTGTCCGTCTCTCCTGCACTCTCACCACCGATGCATCCCTCAGCGCTCTCTTCTTTTTGCATCCTGTCCGTCTCTCCTGCACTCTCGCCACCGATGCATCCCTCAGCGCTGTCTCTCCTTATTGCATCCTGTCCGTCTCTCCTGCACTCTCGCCACCGATGCATCCCTCAGCGCTGTCTCTCCTTATTGCATCCTGTCCGTCTCTCCTGCACTCTCGCCACCGATGCATCCCTCAGCGCTGTCTCTCCTTATTGCATCCTGTCCGTCTCTCCTGCACTCTCGCCACCGATGCATCCCTCAGCGCTGTCTCTTCTTATTGCATCCTGTCCGTCTCTTCTGCTCTTGAGTGCTGCATTGCATTGTAATGACGTCTCACAAGGGCACCTGTATGGCTCATCGTATCACTCCCATCATCCTTATCCCCAGGGGACGGGCGTTTTTGAGAATCCATAATTGATTCCCGTCCTGATGTGACACCCTTAAAGGGGTTGTCTGGTTGAAAACTATTGCTGGCCAGTAGTGGACTGACAGGGGTCCATCATCTGGGACCCTTGCTGATCAGCTGCTCTTTGTGCCACTGTTCTTGTGCTGTGACCTGACTTCTGCAGGAAGCAGACAGCTCCGTTCCCACTGCAGTGGCCAGCCTTGGTATTGCAGTTATTGAAATTAATGGGTACTCATCCTGTAATACCTAGCTTGGCCACTGCAGTGGAAATTGAACTGTCTGCTTCCTGCAGAAACAGACTTAGTGCACAAGCGCACCAGCCCAAAGGACAGCCGATCTGTAAGGATCCCCTGTGATGGGGCCCCTGCCGTCTACTGTTGATTACTTATCCTGAGGATAGACCATTAGTAGCTCACTGGACAGCCCCTTGAATAAATCTGCACCCTTGTATGTAGGGAACATCATATCCTCCCACTGGCTACCAGCAAACCAAAAAATGGCCAAAACATGACCCAAACAGTTTTTTTCCTTTATGGTTGGTTCCTCGAGGCTCCTGCTGTAAATTCTTGAAAAGCAGTAGTAGCAGCGGGCTCTCCCTCCTTGTAGCCGGTGCCCAGACACGGCCTAGATGCAGCTGGCACAGTCCCCCATCTGCTGGGGTGGCATCATGCCACAGCTGCTTGGACTAAAGCCCCACATGCATGTGCCAAGCAATCATGAGCACAGCCCCCGCCATCATGGTGCAGCGCCGGTAACGGACAGGTTGCTGGATGCTTGGTGCCAGACCCAATTACACATGCAGGATCAACCTCCACTAAGTTAACGACCCCCAAGAGGTGGCGATGATTGTCTGCTGGTAATTGTTATCCAAACCTGCCTGGCGCTGCCCGCCCTCGCCCTGCCGGGTTTATTGGCACGCGTTGACGCATTTTTCCAGTGACTTTATGTGAGACTAAACCCATATCCACATCTGCCGCATGACGCTCTGAGCTACTGGTCGTGGTACAGCGCCCCCATCTGCACATGACTGAACCTGGGAAGAAACCACGTTCTGGCATATTGGTTGTGGGGACAATAGATACACCAGGCACGTTTGCCGCTTCGATAATTGGTGCACATCATTAGATCTCCTTCACATACGCCATTTTTCCTAAGAGCCGCCATGACGTTTAAGCGTTTTTGTAGCGTTTCTGCCGTTATCCTTCGTTCCGGGTGTAACTTGTGTTTGGGACTATGGGGAAAATGGGCGAAAAATATGCCAGACCCCGAAAATGCTGCGATTCCAAAAACATCACCACTGACCCATAAACACCAGAGAAATGCCAAAACCAAAAACCGCGGCGTAGGTAGACTGCAGTAACCATCGGCGTTCCGGTAACATCCGGCCGCAGCATTTTTAACCTAACTAGGCCATAGCGCAAAACGCTGCGTGCGGAAGCAGCCTAGTGGATGGCGAGCGGCGTCACCGTAATACAATCGGCATCTGTGCGATCTGATTACACGCTGCTCAGCGCTCTCCGTGGCGCGGCGCCGCTATTTAAAGCGCTCTCTGTTGTGACATGTAAACTGCCTCTCTCCTAAGTGGCCTGTCATTACCGGCCGTCCATTAAGTATCCGCCGCTCCTTCTTCGCCATTCCATGTCATTGTGAGCTCTCGGTTCAGCAGAGCCGGTGAATGACCACCACGTCGCAGTTTACTCCGACCGCGGCGGCTGATAGAAAGCTAATTGGAGAAGCATTTTGTAAGGGAGGCCGGGGACACGCTGTGCTGACACCGCCGACAGGATAATAACCGCTCTTTAAAGTTGTTTATTCCCCTCCTCCGCCCGCTGAAGGATTCTGGACATTTATGCCTTATTTTAATGTTGCGCAGTCTCCGGCTGATGCGGCGCCGCTTTATTCACGCCTATATTAGGACTCTATGGAATTCTAGGCTGCCATGTTGTGTCCGAGAATAGGACCCTCTGTCCCATCCGGCTGCGGCTCTGTATCGCGTCCCGCCGGCATCTGCTCTTCACGTCTAAGAAAAAACACGGAAACGACCTGCAGCTTTATCAACGGACGCGTCAAATGTGAACAATCTGTGGACGACGTCCGTGTGCGTTCATGTTGACTTTCACATGGACCATGTCCGTCCATCCATCCCTCCCTCCGTCCATCCATCCATCCCTCCCTCCCTCCCTCCGTCCGTCCATCCCTCCCTCCGTCCATCCATCCATCCCTCCCTGTCCGTCCATTCATTCATACATCCCTGTCCGTCCGTCCACTCCTTTGTTTGTCCTTCTATCCGTTCGTCCATCCTTCCATCCCTCCCTCCGTCCGTCCATCCATCCCTCCCTCCATCCATCCATTCATCCATCCCTGTCCGTCCGTCCACCCCTTTGTTTGTCCTTCTATCCGTCCGTCCATCCTTCCATCCATCCCTCTGTCTGTCCATCCCTTCCATCCGTCCACCCCTTTGTTTGTCCTTCCATCCGTTCGTCCATCCTTCCATCCATCTCTCTGTCTGTCCATCCCTTCCATCCGTCCCTCCGTCTCGCCCACATCCAGCAGCTCTCGGTCTGGAAGCTTCTTCTGGATTCTCTGCCCTCGTGGTACAAACAAATGTTAATGCTTCGGTCAGGTCGGATTTCCAACAATATAGGAATGGCGTGAGCAGCCGGTCACCGCTTCCTTCTACAGAGCAGTCGGCCGTTGGTGTAATGGCGGTAGTCGCGCCGGTAACGGGTGGTGGACGCGGAGCGCCGTTACTGTCACAAGCATTTCTGCCATTCATAACAATTGTAAAAAGCAACACAAAAGTTTCGCCGATCTCTGGGGGTAACCGGTAAGGTGAAGCGTTGGCGTCCCCGGACACCAGGCGCTGTTTACGTCCTGTTCATGGACTTCAGCAGCAGGAGCGGATAGTCAGGCCCTCGCACGTCTACGGACGCCAACGGGCCGGGAGAGGAAGCGCTTTTACCTCCTTTATGTCAGAGGACACAATACTATCGCACCGCGCTATTCTATCCCCCAAACACGCTTGACTTACCTTCTGTTACCCGGTAGTCGGCGACATTTGCTTTGTGTGTTAAATATACGTGTTTTTAGCTCCTTTGCGACAACAAAGATGAAAGGTCTCACCAATCAGTGAAGCGGATCCGTTTAACGAGCGCAGAAGAGATCTGTCTGTACACTGACAACTGGCACTTCTCGTATGCCGCTGTTCTGCCCGCGTCATCTAAGGTCCGGATGCTCTAGAGGTTCCTCTGTGCTCCACAGGATGCACGCTACAAGCATTGCGCGGCGCACTATATGGCGGCACAAAGGCGGAAACGAATCCAAACCCTCCTGTAGCACGGCTGGTGATGGCCGCTTGTAGGACCACCCGGCCTCCCTGGCGGTTCTGGCTGATCTGACGTTGGATCTCCCGGTAAAGTATGTGCCCCCCCATTGTTTTGCAGCGGTTGCTATTTTCAGAGCCACAATAGATCTTTATTTAGTATTTTTCAGCGTCGCTCCATTTCTGTCCGTCTGGAATTTGGCAGCTGAGCGTGCGTCTTGGCTGACACGCCGGCGCAGCTTCGCTAAACATCTTATTTAAAGCAGGATTGCATGAACACGAGCAACCCCTGGAGATCCGGCGGCGGATAATGTAACCTCCGCTTACAGGCATGACCGCCATGCTGCAAGACAGGAGAAATCGCCAAATTAAGCCCGCTGAGTGGTCGTTATCTGCTGTCGCGTTTCATGTATGTCTGTCTGGTTATGTTATATTATGGCGGTTGGCAGCGCCGCGGACGGCAGGATATCCTCTGCTTCTAAACAAGGGCTTGTTTATTTAGGAAAAGGCTAAAACCTTGCGCCTCATTGTCAATTACCGGAGGCTGCGGCTATTAATAGTGCTGAATGGGTCCGATCCGGGCTATTCCTGGCGGCCGCCCGCGCCGTCGCACACAAGGACCTGTGCCTCGTGTTCCACCGTGGCTTGGATGCGCAGCGGAGGGCTTGGCGAGGTGCAGCTTCCTTATACGCGTCACTGCGCAGCACCAGGGCCGCGGTCGCACTTTGTGTTTTTCGGTGTGCTCTTTGTGCGGTTCTGGACCGCAGCGAAGAAGTCGGGACTTTTCTTTCTGCATTTTTCTCAAGAACCGCCAAGTGTGAACGCGGCCCTCCGTCGTCTGGTTCCTCTCGTCCGCACATTCTACGTTATTTCATGATTTAGTGCCATTTGACCCTAAACATTTCTATCTGCAGATGAATTTTGTGCGAATACGAGGAGCGGAACCAGAAGGAATGGCGTTATGTTTACGAGAAAATCCGTAGTGGTCATATTATTGCGCTGGGGTTTCGGTGGCCGCTGAGGATGTAGCTCCGCCCATCACTGTAGTATTAATATTATTGCGCTGGGGTTTCGGTGGCCGCTGAGGATGTAGCTCCGCCCATCACTGTAGTAGTAATATTATTGCGCTGGGGTTTCGGTGGCCGCTGAGGATGTAGCTCCGCCCATCACTGTAGTGGTAATATTATTGCGCTGGGGTTTCGGTGGCCGCTGAGGATGTAGCTCCGCCCATCACTGTAGTAGTAATATTATTGTGCTGGGGTTTCGGTGGTCACTGAGGGTGTAGCTCCGCCCATCACTGTAGTAGTAATATTATTGCGCTGGGGTTTCGGTGGTCGCTGAGGATGTAGCCCCGCCCATCACTGTAGTGGTAATATTATTGCGCTGGGGTTTCGGTGGCCACTGAGGATGTAGCTCCGCCCATCACTGTAGTGGTAATATTATTGCGCTGGGGTTTCGGTGGCCGCTGAGGATGTAGCCCCGCCCATCACTGTAGTGGTAATATTATTGCGCTGGGGTTTCGGTGGTCACTGAGGATGTAGCTCCGCCCATCACTGTAGTGGTAATATTATTGCGCTGGGGTTTCGGTGGTCACTGAGGATGTAGCTCCGCCCATCACTGTAGTGGTAATATTATTGCGCTGGGGTTTCGGTGGCCGCTGAGGATGTAGCCCCGCCCATCACTGTAGTGGTAATATTATTGCGCTGGGGTTTCGGTGGCCGCTGAGGATGTAGCTCCGCCCATCACTGTAGTGGTCATATTATTGCGCTGGGGTTTCGGTGGCCGCTGAGGATGTAGCTCCGCCCATCACTGTAGTGGTAATATTATTGCGCTGGGGTTTCGGTGGCCGCTGAGGATGTAGCTCCGCCCATCACTGTAGTGGTAATATTATTGCGCTGGGGTTTCGGTGGTCGCTGAGGATGTAGCTCCGCCCATCACTGTAGTGGTAATATTATTGCGCTGGGGTTTCGGTGGTCGCTGAGGATGTAGCTCCGCCCATCACTGTAGTATTAATATTATTGCGCTGGGGTTTCGGTGGCCGCTGAGGATGTAGCTCCGCCCATCACTGTAGTATTAATATTATTGCGCTGGGGTTTCGGTGGTCACTGAGGATGTAGCTCCGCCCATCGCTGTAGTGGTAATATTATTGCGCTGGGGTTTCGGTGGCCGCTGAGGATGTAGCTCCGCCCATCACCGTAGTGGTAATATTATTGCGCTGGGGTTTCGGTGGTCGCTGAGGATGTAGCTCCGCCCATCACTGTAGTGGTAATATTATTGCGCTGGGGTTTCGGTGGTCGCTGAGGATGTAGCTCCGCCCATCACTGTAGTATTAATATTATTGCGCTGGGGTTTCGGTGGCCGCTGAGGATGTAGCTCCGCCCATCACTGTAGTGGTAATATTATTGCGCTGGGGTTTCGGTGGCCGCTGAGGATGTAGCTCCGCCCATCACTGTAGTGGTAATATTATTGCGCTGGGGTTTCGGTGGTCGCTGAGGATGTAGCTCCGCCCATCACTGTAGTGGTAATATTATTGCGCTGGGGTTTCGGTGGTCGCTGAGGATGTAGCTCCGCCCATCACCGTAGTGGTAATATTATTGCGCTGGGGTTTCGGTGGCCGCTGAGGATGTAGCTCCGCCCATCACTGTAGTGGTAATATTATTGCGCTGGGGTTTCGGTGGTCGCTGAGGATGTAGCCCCGCCCATCACTGTAGTGGTAATATTATTGCGCTGGGGTTTCGGTGGTCGCTGAGGATGTAGCCCCGCCCATCACTGTAGTGGTAATATTATTGCGCTGGGGTTTCGGTGGTCGCTGAGGATGTAGCCCCGCCCATCACTGTAGTGGTAATATTATTGCGCTGAGGTTTCGGTGGCCGCTGAGGATGTAGCTCCGCCCATCACTGTAGTAGTAATATTATTGTGCTGGGGTTTCGGTGGCCGCTGAGGATGTAGCTCCGCCCATCACTGTAGTAGTAATATTATTGCGCTGGGGTTTCGGTGGCCGCTGAGGATGTAGCTCCGCCCATCACTGTAGTGGTAATATTATTGCGCTGGGGTTTCGGTGGTCGCTGAGGATGTAGCCCCGCCCATCACTGTAGTGGTAATATTATTGCGCTGGGGTTTCGGTGGCCGCTGAGGATGTAGCTCCGCCCATCACTGTAGTGGTAATATTATTGCGCTGGGGTTTCGGTGGTCACTGAGGATGTAGCTCCGCCCATCACTGTAGTGGTAATATTATTGCGCTGGGGTTTCGGTGGCTGCTGAGGATGTAGCTCCGCCCATCACTGTAGTATTAATATTATTGCGCTGAGGTTTCGGTGGCCGCTGAGGATGTAGCTCCGCCCATCACTGTAGTGGTAATATTATTGCGCTGGGGTTTCGGTGGCCGCTGAGGATGTAGCTCCGCCCATCACTGTAGTAGTAATATTATTGCGCTGGCTAATATATTAGTCAATCAGTAGATTTGCGCGGCTTCTCTTTGGTGTAACTGTATGCAGTGCAGCCGACACAAAGTGCCGTCCGTTTACGGCGAGGAGAGGTATACAGCAAAAATCTGATGTCTCGCCAGCGGCATCCGGAAGAGACTTTAATTAAAGGGGTGGTCCGGTTATTGGAGACCCCCGCTCGTTCTTCGCGCACCGTACGGAGGAAGGCGCAAAGATAGGACGTGGCGCGATTCTTCTTCAAAAGAATGGGGTTCGTATTCGTACATGATTTGTGCGTCTCACAACTCAGAAATTTCGTGCGATTTTCCCGGTTGTGTGAAAGCGGCCTTCAGCTGTGAAGATGGCGGCGCTGACTATCCGCCATTTTGTTGCACTGTTTATGCCTTTGTATTTCCGGATCTCATCCATACAGGAGGTTGCGCTGCGAGCTGGTGCGATTCGTCGTTTTATTTCGGGTCCAATGCAGGCGATTTCGACCCCCAAATACTGATCGGGGCATTTAACCCCTTAAGGAGCGGACTGTTTTGAACCTAAAGGACCAGACGCTTTGCAGGGATTTTCCCCATCGGGTGGTTTTTCCCCTTCAGCTCCCGGCTGTGGTTTTTCGTGTGATATTTGGGGCTAGAAGATATATTTTTTAAATAATTTTTTTTTTCTAATTAGCAAATTGATGCTAAAATAAAGTACAGAACTGCGTTACTCGTTTTGTTTTGGAATACAGGACGCATACAGCGACGGTTTGGGGTCATTTTGTGTACTAGTACCAGTAATGCGCCACTTACTAAGATTGTATAGTGAAAGGGATTGGCGCTGGTAACAGGTCCTAAACCAACAGCCGTGTGCTTACAGGACCCGTGATGATGTCACCATCATGTGATCGGGGCGGAGCTCAGAGCCCCCATGACATCATCACACACCTCACAGACAGGTGGTTTTACCCTCTATGTCTCGCATGACGGCATACAAGACCTCCGGGTGTCCTACATGTTGCCTTTTTTTTTATTTCACACTTTCCCCCTGTAGGAGCCCCAGTTACAGGAGAAACATCCCCCATAGGGACATTAGTCACTGACAGAGCTAATCGGGGTCTGCTGTAATAGGGGGACCTGGTGGTCATGTAACCGCCGTCTCACGTAGGGGAAGAAATACTTCTACTTTCACTCTTTGGTACATAGCATTTATTGAGTGCTATGTACTCGGGAAAGGAGAAGGCAGAATCGCTAAAAACCACTTTTTCCTTCTCCTCTGGGTTGTCAGCTGTGACTAACAACCGAGGACCCATCCAGCAAAGGCTTTAATCCCGTGCCATATTTTTGCTATCAGCCTGGATTAAAGCCCAGGACTACGCTTGGTCCTTAAGGGGTTAAAAGCTGCTGTCAGAATTGAGGGGTTAATAGCTGCGATCAGTATTCACGCTAATTGAGGCTGTTCCGGGCGGGGGTCAGCTGTCAAAGACCTGTGGTGAATGGCGTGGGATCGGCACCCCCATGACCTAAATATGTGTAGGTATATTGGTGTTTGTGGAGGACGGTCGTCCCGGAGAGCTGCGGTCTAAAACCTCCCGCAGCGCCTGACTACTTCTGTGGCCGCTGCAGGAGTCCATCTTATACACCGCGGATGTAGTAGGACTGCGCAGCCCTGCTATAGGATAACGGGTCCGGCTGCGGGCGGACGGACATCGGGGGGCCGTTCTACCAAGGTCTGCAGACTTCTAATATATGGTAAATATCGCCTTGTCGACTCGGAAGCAGAAGCAGCGGGTTCGTCCGCCATCACAAGGCGCAAAATCTTCAAAAATTAACTTCCCATATTTTGGAAAACCGCTTGTGATAAGTAGATGGGAATGAAGTTGTGTAGCTCCGCCCATCACAGCGCCGACCACGGGGTGACCACAGGTGTCCCTCTTAGCGACGCCTCATTTCCTGGTTCCTGGCGGATTGCACAGCAGCGCTCACCTCCTCAGAGCACAGATCCGTCAGACTAACATGCTGTGGATTAGTATTCGCAGCGTGTGGCAGTTCCGCTGTGGACCGTTTCCGGAGCGCCGGGAGATTCGCTTCCACGGTTCGCGCTGCAGATGTTCAGCATCCCCCTCGGATCTTTCTGCCGCAGTTTTGTTTTTATGCTTGTGAAATCCGCCATGTAGTGCCGGCGCTTCTTTCTGTGCGCACAGATTCACACGGGGCGCCAAGGAAATGGGGCGATTACTGCGGATTGTGCATCACATCTGTGGCAAAGATGCACTGTGCGATCCTAGCCCTGGGGGGCGCTCACGCATCACAGCAGGCCGCAGCGGGGCGTCCAGTCCACGGCACGCTTCATTTGTTGCAGAAATGCAGATTTTCCAAAAGTCAGATCCACGTGTAAAGTGCCGCAGACCGCTGCTGGCCGCGCCGCCGACTCCACCTATCACCGTGCAATGAATGAAATTCACAGTGAAAATGCGCCAGGTGCCGCGACGGACGGAGCGCCTATATGTGCGAACACGACCCGCAGCTCCTTCACACGGGCGGATTGCGCATAAAATACGCAGAGGGTTTGTTCACACGTGCAGAAAAATTAAAAATGCAGCGCTCTGTTTTCCTGCACATTTGCGCACCCAATGTTCCCATAGAAGTCAATGGGGGGGGGGGGGGACAAATGCATCCAAGATACGCCAGGAGACGCAGGATACGCTGCGCAATTGTGCAGGAAAAAGGACTGCTATGGAACGCAGACGACTCGGCATTGTAATTGGTGCCAATAAACATGTCTTGTGCGGGAAAATACGCCGATGTGTGCGCAAAAACCACTATTCACTCCACAAATACACTCCGCTCGTGTGACGGGCCGGCGGGCAGAAACATCCTGACGGGAATCTAAGTGCTCCCGTGGATTTCGATGCAGAATGGAAAACCCCTAACTTCTACCTGCAGTTAAACGTCCCATGAGATGCGCATGAAGGCGTGCGGGGCGGCGCAGCTCCAGTGGCCGATGCTGCAGTGCGGATTGCGGTCAAATCCCGCCCGTGGTGAAGCAGCGCCGTGGAGTCTCCAAAACACGGAATAAAAATGGTGGAGTTTTTTTTTTCTTATTCCATTTCCGTTGCTTGCGGGAAGGTTGGTAAAACCAAGATGGCTTCCATTCCAGCCCCTACTGACCCCTCAATGCCAAATGTGCCTCGTGTAGCATCGCGTTAGTTGTGTCGCTGATCCCCTGGACTGATGGCGGGTTCTGCACGCTGCGCTCGGATGCAGCTTTTCTCTTGAGAGTGCCAACAAGCACTGTGATGCCCCGCTGGCAGCGCCGCCGTGTCCGGGTCCTTGCACATGGAGCACTGACGTATTTAATGAGCATCATTTGCTTTCGGACGCTGTCAGTTTCCACGCTCAGACGTTTAGCCGTTTTTGTCGCAGCTCGCTCAGTCCCTCCGCTGTTAGTCAGGGCAGCTCGGGGTTTGGTTTGCGAACGACTGAACGATCGCCTTTTACACGGAAGAACTGGCAAGCAACGAACAATGACTTTTGTGCCTGCATGTAATAAACCAATTCTGGCTCCTCGCTGGCCGCGGTTCCGCTGATTAGCGCTCATTTTCACCCGATTCAGCGATTATTTGAAGGTAAATGTTGCGTGTAAAAAGGGCGGTGGCGATAAGCACAGATCATGTGTGGCTGAGCGCCTCCGGAGAGCGCGGGCGTCAGGCGCTGAGGGGGGCTCTTATTTATGGCCTCCTGCGCACAGTCTTGCCGCGTCAGTCGCCACGTGGTTGGCATTAAGATCAGCATTGTTTTACAATAAACATCTTAATTAGTGGCAATTTGCATTTTTATTGCACGCTTCCATCAGGGCGGCTGTCACCCGTATACTGACGGCAGCATAATGAGGGGGGCCGTATATCATGTATGTACACGCACCTCATATACTGATAGTAGCGCCTCCGTTAACCCCGTCCGTGCCGCTGCAGATCTGACCCTAACCATCTATTCTTTGTGCTCCTCAGGTAAAAAGAAAGTGGCGCTGTTTGACAGCCAGGCGCCGATCTGCCCCATCTGCCAGGTGCTGCTGCGGCCCGGGGAGCTGCAGGAACATATGGAGCAAGAACTGGAGAAGCTGCTGCAAGTCAACATCAGGTAGGTGGTGCGGCGCCCCTGGGGGACAGAGAGGGTTAATTATTGAGCAAATGGGCCGAACATCCCACCAATAGTAGCACAACTTCACCGGGCTAAATTAGACGTAGTCATTAACCCCTTCATGACCGCAGTACGCCTTTTCACTGACCCCACTAATGGGCTTTAAATGAGCACATTCATCGTTCTAAGCGGTGGCTCAGCTGACTGACGGCGGGGCTGCAGCTCTAACAGCCAGGAGCGGAGAAACCTCAGATCCTGACAGTTTAACCCCTTACATGCTGCAACCAATAGCAACTGCAACATGACAAGTTGGGGGGGGGGGGGCTCCTCCTATTGCCTATCAGCCCTGCAATGCGATCACAAGCTACCAATCAGTTTCCACGGCAGATGGAAAGCCGCATGCCTGCCATGTAACTCAGCCTATTAGGCCCCGCCTCCTAATAGGCTACTGTCACAGGCTTAGGGCTCACTCACACGGGGAGCTATTAGAACCAATGGCTTCCTACGGGAACACTCAGATGCCCTCATCTCCATAGGAAGGCCTTGGCTCTAGTAGCTGCGCACTCAGCTCCCCGTGTAATGCCGTGCAGCCATCACATCTACTACTCCTCTTCTGGGGCTGAAAAATAGTTTCAAAAAAGATTAATAAAGCTTAATTAAAAAAAAATAATCTTTTAACAAATTAAATTTTTTCATTCCTAAAAAACTTTTTTAAATGGATAAAATACGAAAAGTGTTTTTAAAGAGCAGCACATAGGAGGCGTTACCGCGGTCATGGCGATGCGGAGAACGGAAAGAGCGTGTTATTTATTGCACTTGGTGAACGCCGTAAAAACTATTTAAAAAACTAACGTCAGAATTGCTATTTTTCCTTTGTTCGCCTCCCAAGACATACAATAAAAAAAAACTATCCAGAAGTCACATGACCCCAAACTGCTACCAGGAAACCTGCAGCGCTCCGCAGCGCTCCGCTGCCGGGAGAGCGGAAACGTTCTCGGTCTCTGAACGCAGTCACTTGATTTTCTATAAAAATGTGATTTTTATTGTGCAAAAGTAGTAAAAAATATAAAATCCTCTCTATAAAGCCGCGCCGCAGGAACCGCGCCGATCAGATAAGAAAGTTACCAGGTGATTCTTACCTGGTGAACGCTGTAGAAACAAAACCCGAAAACAAGGGCAGAACACCTGGGAAGGGGGTGGGGGAGGGGATGGGGGAGTGGGTTCCACCCCCTCTCCTCAAAGAAAAAAATGTAATAAAAGTTCTACAGCGGTTTTTATCCCTCAAAAAACTCCCTCATGGGGCTTCACAAGCTGGTCACTAAGGGGTTAAGGGGTCCTCCTCCGCTTTGGTCGGTCCTCTAGTCCCTAACAATCAGCAGATCACACGGCGGTCCTCAGTGATCAGCTGTCGTTGTCCTGCAGTGCCTCCGCAGGGGAAATGAAGCATTACAGAGGGTCCACTCATCAATGGGCCGGGCCCCCCGAGGACCCCCTTTACTAGCTCCGGATTCAGTAAGGGGGCTTCCCCGTGTGCCACAGCATTCCCCAGCAGAAAAATCCACCCACCTAACGCGCGGATTTTGACTCGGGTTCGCAGTTGTTGCGGACGTCAGAATATTGCGCCATGTGTGAAGGCACCCTCATAGGGTCTAAGGCATGGAGTCTTCTAGACGGGGCAAACCCTTTAACCCCTTAGTGACGGGCTATTCTGGCCATAGTGACGCAATGATATTTGGAGACTTCCATCTCTGACTGCCCATCCCTGCGCCCGCGGCGGCCCTTAGTTTTTCCTGGTGCCATCTTTGGGGTACTTATTATGCGGGGCCACAACACACATCGGTTCTGCCATCGCTCTTTCCCCTGAATGGCGCCAGGCTTTCTGCGGGTCGCTGTGATTACAACAACATTAGCTTTACATTTTTTTAGGTTTTTCCCCTTTTGCACAATAAAAAGCCTTTTTGGATGTTTTTTCTTGCAGTTGTACAGTGTAGTGCGGCTCTTGCAGGACCCGCCGGCGTGGGGATCGCTACCATTTTGGGGTACATATGGCATTTTTAATAACTTTTAAAGCAAAATGAAGAAACGATCCTTTTAGCTCGGTTTTGTTTGCGGATTAAAGCGGTGCCCACCTGCCGTCCGCCCGTTACCGATGTGCCCAGAACCAACATGCCGGGTTTACAATAGGGGGAAGGTTATATATATATATACTATGGGGGGCCTGAATCTGTGATCTGGGATTGCTCTAGTATTACACCAAAGTACTTCTGTTCTGCAATGTATTAGCCCTACTAGTAGCGACTGTAGGCCATGGCAGGCCCGGACGCCATTGTCTTGTTGCGATGGCAAAGTATTGTCCTCTGTGATGACATGGCGGCGGGCCACTGACATCACAGAGCGAGCGCCTTCCCTCTGTGAACCCTTTACATGCTGCCACATTGATCTCACCTAGCCCCACTGTTGTAGCCGGAGGTCACAGCGCTGGAGTGAAAGTGGCTTAATTGTGGCTCTTCGGCAGACTTGCGGGTTTCACAGTCCCATCCTGTGTGAAGGGCCCTAATATGTATATTGTTGCATCGTGTATCTTTCCTGCTCGTTAGCGCCGTCTGCGGTCGCCGTATGGAATCTGTTTTCATATGAGGAAGTGCAAGCAGCAGCAATGGACCAACCGATGGGAGTCGTAGTCCATGGGGGCCGAGGCTGCAGATTCCGTCCCTGCGGGCCGTGCGATGGGAACGAGTTCTGCTATGTAGTCAAGGGGTAATGTGAGGGTCTGAGTTTATGGAAAGACCCTTCTCTCATTTCTCCCCCTTTGACACCTCGTATGAGCGTTGCAGACAGAGTGTGTGTAATTGATGGCGTAATTTGGGTCTCATCCAACCTAATAAAGAGCCGCTGCAAATTAGCCCACTGGTTTAAATGCAGAGAAGCAATTAGGGCCTCCAGAAAGCCATCAAGGAAGTGAGGGGCACGGAGAGAGCGCTGGTGAGAGGTAAGACGCTAAGGTAGCCGGGCGCAGGAGGAGGGGGCCATCCTGGGGTTTAATGGGAAACAGCAAAACCTCTAAATCTTCCACCTGACAACTTCCCATTGTGATCCCGCTGACAAATGAGAAAGGATGGGGTTATTCCTTCAAGTGAGCGCGCCGCTAGGAAGGCGAGGGACGGGCGCCGGCCGCGCTGCAATCAGCTCCTTAGCAGGCACAGGAGAATAAGAAGTCTCTATTAATTATTAAATAACGACCCGGGCCGCGGCGTGATAGATAACATCCAATCTATTCCATGCACTGAGGCAATTGAAGCTAATCTACAGCAAAGGCCAGAGCGCTCTATCACTTTCACGGGGGCATCTTTAACCGCCCCGCGCCTCATGCGTCGTATGGGAAGAGCTTCATTAACATCTAATGAGGTGCCGGCCGCACCTCACTTCGCAGCGCTGGCGCTCGTCCGGCTGGAGGTGCCCCGAGACCGCGACACGCGTGGAACACGGCAAATAATGTTGCTACAAATTAGTTACAATGTTGCGGTGGAGATGATAGAAATGTGACATGCGAACAATAGGTTTGGTAATGATGTCATCGGGGGACCCCCGCGCCAGACCCCCCTCCATAGCCGGCGGAGCAGACGCCCCTCCATAGCCGGCGGAGCAGACGCCCCTCCATAGCCGGCGGAGCAGACGCCCCTCCATAGCCGGCGGAGCAGACGCCCCTCCAAAGCCGGCGGAGCAGACGCCCCTCCATAGCCGGCGGAGCAGACGCCCCTCCATAGCCGGCGGAGCAGACCCCCCTCCATAGCCGGCGGAGCAGACCCCCCTCCATAGCCGGCGGAGCAGACGCCCCTCCATAGCCGGCGGAGCAGACGCCCCTCCATAGCCGGCGGAGCAGACGCCCCTCCATAGCCGGCGGAGCAGACGCCCCTCCATAGCCGGCGGAGCAGACCCCCCTCCATAGCCGGCGGAGCAGACCCCCCTCCATAGCCGGCGGAGCAGACCCCCCTCCATAGCCGGCGGAGCAGACCCCCCTCCATAGCCGGCGGAGCAGACGCCCCTCCATAGCCGGCGGAGCAGACGCCCCTCCATAGCCGGCGGAGCAGACGCCCCTCCATAGCCGGCGGAGCAGACGCCCCTCCATAGCCGGCGGAGCAGACCCCCCTCCATAGCCGGCGGAGCAGACCCCCCTCCATAGCCGGCGGAGCAGACCCCCCTCCATAGCCGGCGGAGCAGACCCCCCTCCATAGCCGGCGGAGCAGACCCCCCTCCATAGCTGGCGGAGCAGACCCCCCTCCATAGCTGGCGGAGCAGACCCCCTCCATAGCCGGCGGAGCAGACCCCCCTCCATAGCCGGCGGAGCAGACCCCCCTCCATTACAGGGAAAAAGATTGGGGACGTTTATAGCAGATTCTGCTGGGAAAAAATGCTACATTTTGCAGAAGGCTTGCTTTGACTGCTCCGCTGGTCTTTGTGGCTTCCAAAAAGTGCGGTGTGGCTTGTCCAGGTGGGGCGTGGCTTGTTCAGGTGGGGCGTGGCCGCTCTGGACGGACGCATTTATGGATCATTTGCATCAGAGATTGGCGTAAATGATGCCAGCTCGGCCCCGCTGTATATGTCTGTGTAGCCGCGATGCATCTCATATACGGGGCGGCGCGCAGCTTCATCCATTGTGCATCCGCAGGAATAACGTTAAGGCCAGACTATGAAACAGGGTTGTTCCAAGATTGTGAGTTATGCCCTCTCTTACTGCCGAGACCCCCGCCGATCTAGAGATGGGGGTCCCATGTCACTGCGGGTTACTGCAGCACACTGTTCACTTCCAATGGACTGCGGACCCCCAGGCGGCCCCGGGACTTCTATCAGCCTCATTGGAACGTGCAGCCAGAGATCCATCATACCGACGTCACTGCGGGGAGGAGCGCCCCCTACAGGAGTCCCACTCTGCAGATCGGCGGGGGTCTCATCCCTTATCCGGTGGACAGGGGAGAAGCCCCTTTAATACCCCCATTACTTGTCTGGGGTTTTTTCTACATCATTCACGTGAATAAACCAATGTCTGTTATTTACATAGCGCATGCATACTCCGCCGCGCGGTCCAGCCGGCCGCCCCCAGGGGGCTCACAGTCTGCAGATATGTATTTGGAGTGAGGGAGGAAGCACAATTCTGGGGACAGCCTACAAGATGTTGTTCGCAGTTGGAGGAGCCGGCGGGCGATGATAATCTACAGTGTGTTTATTCTCCATGAACAGTGGCATCTTAGCAGCGCCGTATTACAAGTGAGCCAAACCGCGCGGCGTGACCCGCCCTGCCAACATCTATGTCTGGGCATCAGTCTACAATAAACGGACGGCGAACTGAAACCAACAGAAACTGTTTTACAGATCCGTCTAAAAGCCGGAAACATTGGCCTCCGTTTGGCGTCCGCCCGCAGCGGTTGTAACGGGCGCATATCTTAGTGTAGTCCGTGTTCTAGTCTCCTTCTGGGCCGGCCAGTAATAGAGCATACTAGGAAGGCTTCTGCCACCGGCAACAATGTAACACAAGCCGACTTTCCTTCACGCAGCAAATGTTCCTGCGGCCGGACGGACGGCCTAAAACGGGAATGTTAAAGGGGAACGTTTGAGTCTGTGTTTTTGTGCTTCTGACGGAGGCTCGGTGTCCACTATGGCGTCACGGGTCTGTCCGCGGACTGCTCATCGCTCCCTCTCTTCTGTGATTAGTGCTGATAGAACAAGGAAAAACATCCGAAATAACACTTATACCAACTGCAAAACCTACAGGACGCCCCAGCCTGTCGCAGTGTGTGAACAGCCGCCCCCCACAAGGACCGATGTCAGATACGAGAAAGATCCCAGCGCTCCCTCCGCGGGGAGACACTCCAATAACCGTAACGATAATGAGAAGCGCGGACGCGTTGGCGAGCTCACAGGTGCGCCCGCTCCCGTCACCCCGGTATTATTGCCTCAGATAGATTATCACCCAAAGCTCGTTAAAATTAAAGAGACTCGTTCCAACTTGGGGAAGGAGTGCAGGATGGTGCCGCTCGGAGAGACCGCCAGTGACAGGCCGCGCCGAGCCGAGGACGCTGGGAATGCCACATGCAAATTTAATTTCAGAATGAGGGCCTCGCTCTCCGAAGAGGTTTGTGGCCTCGCAGCCCCGCGCCTTGTTACATATGTAGCAGCCTCATTGAAGCTGACATGTCAAATTCAGGCCATTTGGGCAAAATCTCCCTTTAATAATACCGTTTCATTTCCCTCAAATGAGACTTGAATGCATGTAAAATGGGAAGGCTGTTTAAGCGGTGACATTAGGCAGATGTGTTGCCGGCGGCCGCGCGGAGATATGAGATTCTCAAGTACTTAACACGCGGCAGCGGCGCTCCCGGAATGTCTCACCCATTGCATTATTTTCCTCGCAGCTCCCACTTTAAGCCAAAAATGGAAATTGAAAAAAAAAAAGGAGAAATTCTCCGGCCGATTCTTTAACCCTTCCAGTGCTGGAGCCAAGCCAGATTTTAGGGGTCCATTTTGCTTACCACCCCGAAATATTTAGGGTAAGTTTTTGCAGCGCAGGTAGCGACACAATTTTTTTAACCCTAAATCTACCTCTGCAGTTGAGGCTCACTCCATTGAAATGTCGCACTTGGAAGAGCGCTGGCCCCCTTTATTAGGGACCCCCGGCTAGTAGCGTTGGACTCCTTTCACCTCCAGAACCGCAGCGATTCATCATATCGTAGATCGCACTCGGCGATGAAACCTGCAGGAATACCGGCCCCTGCGGACAGGAAGCTTCTTGTAGTTGCCGCAGATTAAATGGCGATGCTGACATGTTCTGACCGGCTGACAGGAAGGGGTCAGCGATTCATGCTGCTTGTGCCAAATTCTGCCCTCCCATCACCACATAAATCTGGCTCCATCTGACCAGGAGATGTTTCTCCGCTGCTCAGTGATACAAGTTTTGCGCTCTTTTGCCCGCTGGAGTATTTCTGTTCCTCTTAGACACAATGGCGCTGGGACTGGTCGCCCGCTGTTATACCATCCGTGCGGAGGAACGGCGAGTTGTGCGTTCGGACACGTTAGTTGGAGCTCCAGCGTTGTATTCAGCTGACTGTGCAGCCTGTTGGTCAGAATGATTCCTGACATCCTCCTCCGACCCCTTTCAGTGTTAAGGTTGTTTCTGTCCGCAGGATCCCCTTTCGCTGGATGTTTTCCTCGATCGCGCCATTCTCAGTATACCCCCACACCATTACACGAGAAACCCCCTGCGGTTGGCGGTGAGACCCCGGCTAGTCCAGCACCGATGACCGGCCTCGTTGGAAGTCGCTCCGATCGCTGGATCTTCCATCTAATGTGGATTCACACTGAAACTGATCCATGGAAAACTTGTCATGTGATTTCATGCCGCACTGCGGGGTCACGGGGAGAATTACCATACAGGGGGCGCCAATCCTGCGAGCCCGGGGGTGTAGTAGAGGGGCCATGAGTGTAGGTTATTACCCCCAAATCATTGCTCATAAGTAACCACCATGGCCTTGGCATTAGACAGCCATCCACACATTGGCCGTTAGAGGGCCTAAAATACGACTGCTCTGGCCTCGCTGTATTTCCGGTCATCTGTTCGTGCCCCTTGACCTCTGAGGGTCCTGCGGCAGATCTTCTGACCCTTACGACAGTTTACATTTGTGCTGCTTTCAGGACACGCTCTTGGTTCGTCCACCACAGTGATGACTATGGCGCGGACCGCTCTGGTATTCTTTGTCCCCATGTGTACAGGGGCATATGAATAGTGTCAATCACCCGTAAGGTGGCAGACATTACCTGACCCGGCCGTGCCAGCTCCTAACCTGCAGATTTAGCGCAGAGGATAAGGTCGGCCAGGAGAGGCGTTCTCAGCGGCTCACGGAGGCTGGCAGGGATGGAAAGACAATTTTGGATCATTTCATTTAACAACCAAATCTTCTGCTCTGGGAACGGCCATTTATCTCCCACCCCCGTGTGCCTCCATGTTTCTGCCAGCACATGTCAGCCGCCAAGCTGCGAGCGGAAAGTGCTGCGTCAGCCGTTGGCAGCGGCTTCACATCGCTGAGTGGCAGAGGAAGCACCTGAACCTGATGGAGCCGCTCTTGGCTCTACACCTCCACAGGCCATGAATCTTCAGCGCCCGGCACGAGCAGGAAAGGAGCTGCTGGCAACCGCCGCTCGCTCCCCGCTCCTCCTCGTAACTCATGGCGGACAGAAGGGCTCTTCACACGGAGCATTCATCCCCTACAAGAACTGCACTAAATGCTCGCAGAACGGAAACTGGTGGGAAAGAAAAACTTCCACCAGACTCGGCAGATCTGATCCGGGAGGGAGAAGGATAAAACCCGCTGGACTTCATGTTGGATGCTTCGGCCAGGCCTGTAAGTGCCAGCAGACCCTCAAACATCACCACAAACCGCAGACTGCGCCCCTCTTAGGGGATGCGGCAGAATCGCTACACATAACGTCCACAACATTTACAGCAGCTGCCATGCGGATGAGACTTTAAAGGGGTTGTCTAGTTGTAAACTACTGATGGCCTACCAGCAGGGCAGGCCAGCAATAATAGATCGTCAGGGGTCCGCCACCCAGGAGCCCCACTGATCAGCTGTGTGCTGGATCAATATGTTCATACAGTGAGCTGATTTCTGCAGGAAGTAGACAGCTCCATTCTCACTGCAGTGGCCAGACTTGGTATTGCAGGCTAAGTTCTCATTCATTTTCAAGCGAGCTGGGCCTGCAATACCAAGCCTGGCCACCACAGTGAGATCGGAGCTGTCTACTTCCTGCAGAAATCGGCTCAGTGCACAAGCACACAGCTGATTGGCAACAGACCCCTATTAATCTGCTATCGATGATGTATCCCGCTGATAGGTCATTAATCGTTTACAACTGGACAACCCCCTTAACAAATCTCGGTGCGGAAATGATCTGAGTAAAATCCACAGTGGCGCTGACATGTGGTGTGGATTTTTAATGTGCTGGATGTCAATTTTCACTGCAGATTTTCATCCTCTTCGGATCTACTGTGGAGATCCTGCAGTGTGTGAGCCTCGCCCTAGGGCGTCCGAGTCGGGGATTTCCAACACGGGGTTAATGGTGAGCTGCAACAGAAATCTGCGCACTTTCTTGCACACAGATTAGCCGCATTCAGTGTATTCACGGACGGCTGCAGCGCGGTTCACGTTGCTACAATTTGATGCAATCCTCAGCGGTTGCAGTTTCCACGACAACCTCATCAAAAACTGCAGCAAAACCACCTTTTTATTGAGCAGGGCTTTAGCTGGTGATGGCGGCAGGTAACGCAGACCCATCCAGACCTCCATCGTAGCATCGCCTACTAGTCCAGGGCTCTGTCACCGGTCTTATCGGAGCAGCTTGTAAGGTGCTGAATCTTGCCACCTAGTGGAAAGAAAGTGAAGTGCGGCCCGGTAACCCTTTGTCTGACAGTCTTTTTCTTTAGTTTTTTCATTAGAGTAGACGCTGATGATCGCGCTCTGAAGCCCCTCCTGGTCAGATCAGGCGGGAGGTGGAGGTGTGAGGGACAGCTTCATAGGACCGCAGCTATGGGCACTGACGGCGCAGCCTTGCGTCTCATCCGCGCCGTCCGATTTTCAGTCCTCGTATCCGTTATATTTTTAGCTCCTTCGTTTCGGATTCAGTTAGAAGAAAGTAATGAAATCTTTGGATCCACTTCTGTTTGTGGTAAGAAATATGTAGACAAAAATGCGGCCAATGTGAACGCTGGTCTGTGTAAAGCCGACCGCCATCTGATGCTCGGGGATCGGGGATCGCCAGCCAGTTACCGGGTAGAACATTTTCCCGCTGGTAACACTCCAGAGCAGAAATCAAGCAAAGGGATTACAGAGATGAATCCGGAGAGGCACAAATATCAGCATCAGCCCCGCTGCAGCAGAGAGGGTAGGCTCACTTATATAGTCTAGTCTGATCTCTTCAACCCTGGACCATGGACGCTGAATACACCCTGCGGGGCATTTTGATCTCTCCTTCCCTGGTCCCCGGGAGTCCACACCGATCATCTGCTCTCGGCTCGGGAGACCACACTAGTAATTTTCTTAGCTGATCAGCTCCTTCTCTGGTCCTTGGGAGCCCATATTGGTCACCTCCTTTGGTCACCTAGGGTTCACACAGATCATCTACTATAGTCCCACTAATCATTTCCTTCCCTGGTCCCTGGGAGCCCACACTGATCATTTCCTTCCCTGGTCCTCGGGAGCCCATACTGATCGTCTCCTCTGGTCCTCGGGAGCCCACACTGATCATCTCCTCTAGTCCCCGGGAGCCCACACTGATCATCTCCTTCTCTGGTCCCCGGGAGCGCACAGTGATCATCTCCTTCTCTAGTCCCCAGGAGCCCACACTGATCATCTCCTCCAGTCCCCGGGAGCCCACACTGATCATCTCCTCCAGTCCCCGGGAGCCCACACTGATCATCTCCTCTAGTCCCCGGGAGCCCACACTGATCATCTCCTCTAGTCCCCGGGAGCCCACACTGATCATCTCCTTCTCTAGTCCCCGGGAGCCCACACTGATCATCTCCTTCTCTGGTCCCCGGGAGCCCACACTGATCATCTCCTCTAGTCCCCGGGAGCCCACACTGATCATCTCCTTCTCTGGTCCCCGGGAGCCCACACTGATCATCTCCTTCTCTGGTCCCCGGGAGCCCACACTGATCATCTCCTCTAGTCCCCGGGAGCCCACACTGATCATCTCCTCTAGTCCCCGGGAGCCCACACTGATCATCTCCTCTAGTCCCCGGGAGCCCACACTGATCATCTCCTTCTCTGGTCCCCGGGAGCCCACACTGATCACCTCCTCTGCCCCCCGGGAGCCCACACTGATCATCTCCTCTAGTCCCCGGGAGCCCACACTGATCATCTCCTTCTCTGGTCCCCGGGAGCCTACACTGATCATCTCCTTTTCTGGTCCCCGGGAGCCCACACTGATCATCTCCTTTTCTGGTCCCTGGGAGCCCACACTGATCACTTCCTTTCCTGGGAGCCCACACTGATCACTTCCTTTCCCGGGAGCGCACACTGATCACCTCCTCTGCCCCCCGGGAGCCCACACTGATGATCATCTGCTCTGGTCCCCGGGAGCCCACACTGATCACCTCCTCTGGTCCCCGGGAGCCCACACTGATCACCGGTCCCCGGGAGCCCACATTGATCACCTCCTCTGCCCCCCGGGAGTCCACGCTGATCACCTCCTCTGCCCCCCGGGAGCCCACACTGATGATCATCTGCTCTGGTCCCTGGGAGCCCACACTGATCACCTCCTCTGGTCCCCGGGAGCCCACATTGATCACCTCCTCTGGTCCCCGGGAGCCCACACTGATCACCTCCTCTGCCCCCCGGGAGCCCACGCTGATCACCTCCTCTGCCCCCCGGGAGCCCACGCTGATCTCCTCCTCCTTGTCCCCTGGGGCACCCGGATCTCTCCATCCCCACTGGTCCTGCTCATATCATGGCCGGGCGTTCCTCTCAGTCTCCCTCTCCTGCCTCATGTGTTTCCTCCATCAGATGACGCTGTTAGAAGTATTCGCCTCTGATTTCACTGCGTTCCTTCCCAACCCTTTTATGTCAAAGTGACACCTCCAAGTTGACTGCTTCTAAAATGCCCCTTGGCACTTGCTGACACTGTGGATCTGCACAGCAAGTTAAAACCCCACCTGATCAATAAGGAGACAAGGCAGTCCGGCCGACCGCTCGATATTTTTTTTATCTGTCTTCAGCCCAGTCCTGCTGATGACATCCCCCCTTCTCCTACAAAGACACTCAAGGGCGTTAGACCCTCGCCATGCTGCATCCTCGATTTTAGAAGTCCTCCGCTGCCTACTCCTTGCCGTCTTGGCCTTTTCTTAATAAGATCTTTATGATTTATATCAATTTTTAATTGAAAAAATTTGCGAATTAATTGATTTTTGGGACTTGCCAATTAACGTTGTAATTGGGCGCATGATAAATTTAGCTGCATTTCTGCTGGCGACCCTCTCCGCGCCGCATGGTGACGGCGAGGGTAATGGGTGCGTTCGGATGATGCAGGGCAGAAAGGAAGAGTGAGACATATTTAAGATGCCACCGCTTCCGTCCTCTATAATTTAAGGGAGGGAGAAAAAGGACATGAAAGCTAATCAGGACTGCGGTGACAAGCGGGGCCGCCGCTGACACCGCGGGGCATAAATTCACCGGCAAGCGGACGCAGAGCAAAGACAATTAACCCCATCACTGCTGAAGACAAAAATGTGCATTGTAATTCTGCCTCAAAAAACGAATAAAAACTCCCCGCCGCAATCAGTGCGCCAAACAGTACAGAGGGGTCCGTTTCCTCCACATCGCAGTAATATCCCACACTTCACTTCCAGGTGATGATAGGGAACATTGCTCTAGACACCGTAGGACAGAAACACAAGAGCTTCCAGGTAGATATGAAGACGTCTTACTAAAGCGGGAGCATCCCCCAATGTGGCGCTGCGCTGAAAATCCTGCAAGGGTTCTGCTCACAGATGCAGCTTCGTTACAGATGACTTCATACAGCCGCTGTGTCCTCCTGCAACTTCTTGCTGTATTTCGGAGGGATTTGTTGACTCTGATCACAAATAGAATGCCAGAACTGCAGTGAAGACTGACACTGGAGTAGAACGGAAACAAGAGAGATCACTCTCTGACAACTGTGACGTGCCCCTTAGCGTCTGTCCCCAATATAAGGTGTCACCCCGGGAGCCCATCTTTACAGATTTTTTTGTTTTATGGGAAAATCTGTGGCTTTTTAACCCTGCGCACGCCACAAGTATGAAGTGCGTGCGGCGCAGTCTACTCTACAGCGTGCCAGGGCAGGGGTCGCTCTGATACTTGTAGTACGACTGCAGCCCCCATCCTTGCAGGTGGTAATAAGTATTTCTGGGGCCGCTGTAGACGCGCTCGTCTTTATTAACGGCAGCTATCATGTGGTAACGAGGCAGGGAGCGGGCGGCCCCTCCGCCGAGGACAGGTGAGGTGACAGCTGTCACCCCGCGCTCCGCTGCAGGCAGATCAAGACGTGTTTGAACCTGCAGATCTTCCTCCATGCGGAGATTCTCTGGAAGCCTCATTACACCTTCGCTTTGCTGAGGCTTCGGCGGGTTTTCAGCGCGACTTAACGTAAATCCCGTTGTAGGCCTCCTGTAAAGCAGGATAACTCCCCGTAGCCGGCGCGTCTCAAGGCCGCGGCCGCTGCGGGATGACAATGGCGCACTTGTTCAGAACCTCCTGTTCCATAAACGCTTCGCGGCGCCCCAGGAAACAATTTACGCCACAATCTTGTGACAAGAATTATTTGATCAGCTTTGATACCAGAATCAATATGTCTTTCTTGCTGCGGGGGATTTGAGGCGGCGCGCGGTTTATTGCAGTGAGGCGAGCAGAGCCTGAAGCGTCCGTCTGGTATGATCAGTGCGGACCCCTCGCATCCATACATTATTGGGGGGGGTTCACCTGCGATCAGCGCTTAGCAGTTGGTAAATGTTCATGAGCCTCTGAGGATTACAATGAAGCCCCCTACAGCTCCGCTCCCGCCAATAAGGGGGCTTCTAGGAGAGACCGCGCCATAATACAGCCGACGATGGCGAGCCTAATGCTGCTGCAGAACATCGGAACCAAAATCCGGATATAAAACATGCAGGTTGTGGTGCGGATTCTGTGATGGAATGTGTCATGTGGACAGACCCCTAGGGGGCGCAAAAACCCCTGCATTTGAACGCACCTTGATTTGGTGATGCTACGCAAAAATCCGCAGCATCACCAAATCCCAAACCTTGCTAAGATCTGCAGCAGTGATGCGAATGCTGACTAGGAGGCAGCTGCGTATGCTCACCTCGGGGTACTGAGTGCCGGCAGCACACCCCGGCAGGCGCTAGTGAGTGCTGCATCACCTGACCAGCGGCCTTCAGTAGAGCGGACCTACGCTCGGACGCGTTCACAGCAGAAATTTACAGAGGATTCGCATATGAGCTTACCGCAGGAAAATGACCGGCGCTGCAGAGACTTTGGCGCAGATTTAGACTTTGAGGATGTGAATTTTCTGCAGAATCGGCGCGGATTTAATGTCAAATCCACCGTGTGAAGAAGGCGTAAAGCATCGGACCCCCACGGTGCCGCATGATGGGGGGCGGCATGTAAATAATACTTCAGCTGTCGCGAGCGGCAGAATCTCCGTGCGCACACCGCGGCCGTTGATACATTGACATAATAAGGCCCGGCGTGGAACAAATAATCGTACAGCCTTTTATTAGCCATTTGTGTCTCCTGATAAATAGCCTCCTGCACGCTGAGCGGCGGCGCGGGATCAGCTGCAGCGATCTCCCGCTAACACGACGTGTAACAACAAATTGCTTTAACATCATTTGCGCCAGTTATGGATTGAAGTGGCAGCGGCGCTCGACATTAAGTGGATTCTTCAATTTTCTGTGTTTTTTATTATTATGATATAATTGAATTATATGAATTTGCTGCTCAAACAGAGGCAAGCAGGAAGAATGCTGCGGAGATCCGTCAGCGGCGCGGCTGTGCGAACATGGAACCAGACCGCACATACATTCTGCTGAATCCTCCTTTTTTGGGAGGGGTTGGGGGTCAGACAATATCCATCGTAGTCCCCTTTCTGTGGTTGGGCCCTACGTTGTACATCCTGTGGCCCTTCAGCCTGTACATCCGTCAGGTTGCGCTGTCAGGGCTGCAAAGGAGACAAAATGTATGATGGGAGGCGTCCGTTTATTATCTGGGCGGCGCGATCCGTCCCTCTCGCTGCCTCCACCTTATCAATCACCCAGGAAGAAGCTGCTTCATGTCACCGCGAGGAAGACGAGAGCCGACATCAGCGCCCACCGTGCCCGTATAGGTCTGCACTGTGTACTCTGATGGCCCCTTTATCAGAGCCCCCGGCCCGCTCACGATTGGCGCCCCCTGTACGGTAATTCTCTCCGTGACCCCGGAGTGCGGCATGAAATCACGTGACAAGTTTTCTGCGGATCAGTTTCAGTTTTATATCCCATCCTCCGCACGGATGGTATAACAGCGGGCGACCAGTTCCAGCGCCAAGAGAAACAGACTCCAGCGGGCAAAAGAGCGCAAAACTTGTATCACTGAGCAGCGGAGAAACATCTCCTGGTCAGATGGGGCCAGATGTCTGTGGTGATGGGAGGTCAGATATGGCACAAGCAGCATGAATCACTGACCCCTTCCTGTCAGAACATGTCAGCACCACCATCTAATCTGCGGTGACTACAAGAAGCTTCCTGTCCGCAGGGGCCGGTATTCCTGCAGAACAATCTCATCATCTAGTAGAATCTGCACCGCGACGAATGACTGCGGTTCTGAAGGGCGAAGGAGCCCAACGCTACTAGATGGGGGCGGATAAGGGGGCTGGGTGACCACCAGTGCGGCAGCTTCGGCCCCGGGCGCCACCATCCGGGTTTTCTAGCATCCATGAAGGCATCTATAGAAGCCGCACTAGCGGAACGAAGAACGCGCCCGTCTCACGGCTGCGATCCGCTTCAGCTGGCAGCCAGGAAGGCGCCCTGATTGGCTCGTTATGCGATGCCAACGTGGTAATTCTTTGGGCAGATGTTAATTGCAGGTAAAAACAGCAAAGATTAAAACGGCAGAAAGGGAAGTCGCCTCTCTAATAAACTGGCCGCTAATTCCCCAAACCGATTAAACAAGCGCTGAGTTACGGGGGCGGCGGCGATTACCGGACTTAACGAGGACGCCGGACAGCGGCTTTATTTTCAAGGGATAACTTTGTGTAAATCATCTTAATTAAAAGTGTCGTGCCAGCGCCGCCATCATACGTGCGCGCTCATTTCAGGTCACGTTATACTTTAGAACCCATGTATCGGTGGTGCGAGGAGCCGGCCGCGCTGTTACTATGTCCAGGGGTCATTATCGCCAGGCCGGACCCGAGGATGTGGCCACTGGGGAGGGGTCTCAGGGATACGACTACTGGGGAGGCTCAGGGATGTGACTACTGGGAGTCTTAGGGATGGGAGGGCATGTATGTGACTACTGGGGGGCTCAGGGACGGGGGGCACGGATGAGACTACTGGAGGGTTCGGGGAGTGGGATGGAGGTATGGATGTGACTATTGGGGGGCTCGGGGAGTGGGGTGGAGGCACAGATGTGACTATTGGCGGGCTCAGGGACGGAGGGGGCACGGATGTGACTACTGGGGGGCTCAGGGAGTGGGGTGGAGGCACGGATGTGACTATTGGGGGGCTCGGAGTGGGGTGGAGGCATGGATGTGACTATTGGGGGGCTCAGGGAGTGGGGTGGAGGCATGGATGTGACTATTGGGGGGCTCGGAGTGGGGTGGAGGCATGGATGTGACTATTGGGGGGCTCAGGGACAGGGGGGCACAGATGTGACTACTGGGAGGCTCAGGGACATTCCTAGTTTTAATTAGTTTTTTTACTTTCTCCTAGCAAGTTCTTTAGGAACCAGGATGAAGAATAAAGCGCCGCCCTGAATCTCTGCAGACACTATTGCTCTATGTTATCAGCCGCGAAGCTGGGGAGTTTCTGAGTACAGCACTGATGAGTTCTTGGTCCTATTCATGGCTACAACTCATGTGAGAGGAGAGGATGCTGGGAGTGGTAGTTGCAGAGATGGGAAGGCCTGGAAACCAGTTTTTCTTTCCAAAGCCATTTTCTCCAGAATAGTTTTTCCTGATCAGTGATCCATCTGTGACTCGGGGAGGGGGGGGGGGGGGGGGGGGTTGCGGACCAGATCACAGGGGAGAAACTGAAAGGAAACCTTCTCCAAATTTTCTGTTTTGTTCCCAGGCCTTCCCATCTCTAGCTCACTTCACTCATTGGTACTTTCTCCTTTAACAGCCAATCAGATCGCTGCTTGAACCCCACATGGTAAACTAAGCTGTTGTTCTGGACTGGTCCACATAAGGAACAACGGCATGACATGTTATTGTTACTGTATGATGTCATCACATGGTTACAGCACCGACCGATGACATCATCTATTGCTCATTATCGTGTTCCTGGATGATGTCACATGTTGTAAGCTTATGATGACATCATGGGTTCCTTATGATGTCATCTGTCAGTGTTGCACTTTTAGAACGGCATTTTCTGTTCCTGGCTGATGTTTGATTGCTGTATCGTTATAATGACATCGTTGGTTACGACTCAGACGCACTGCGGTGTCACTGAGTGATATCGGGCGGACGTCTGCTGTCCCGCAGACCCTCTAACAAATGACACTGATTTGCATAATACTTGACATCATTGTCATAATTAGATTTAGCGCCGGCGCCAGGAGCCGTTCTCTTCCGGCAGCTCCGATGCCGCTCCTGCGTTTGGCTGAAGGGTTTAGTACTTTGGATGGGATTCCTCTGGGTTGTTTGACGAAGCTGCGGCGTCAGGAGATTGACAGCAGGGATGCGCTAACAAGTCCGGGCCAAGAGAAGCTTCTGACGGTCGTCTGGTTGGACAAAACGAGTGAAACTGGGCATGTCAGCCGGGGGGGGGGGGGGGGGGGGGGGGCACGTGCCAAATATGCGCAGCGATGCTCCCCGCCATGATTGGTGTAATGAGGTCCAGGGGTGTTCTTTTTGCTGGGCAGTTCCGCCGTGTCTCACGCGTTTCCTAGAGTATTGCGCACATTTTCTGCTCTGGGGATTCGGAGCGTGCATGGGCGCAGGAAGGTGAAGTCTGACCATAATGTGCGTGACAAACCCCTTACAGTCAATGGGTTCTGTTCTCTGCTATTGTTGCCAACACGCCCGTGTGATGCCGGCCTTAAAGGGATGTGATTTCTGTCCTACAGCAACCCGTCTGGATGTAAAAGATAACTGCCCGACACACGGGGGGTTTTAGGCCTTTCTACTGATTTTCGCAGTGTTTTTGGCACAGCGGCATTCTTCTCCCGTTCCGCCATTGGCTTTCGTATTGTATGGGGGAAAGCACTAAATAAAAAAATGCAGGTGCGACTAAAAGCAGCCCACCAGAAAAAGGGCGCCTCCTGCAGGATGTCCGCAGCATACAGATATTTCCACCCCCACTGCTCTGACCTACTGCAATCCCCTCCGTCTCATCAGACCGCTGCTGCTTAGCTGTTCCCTCATGCTTTACACTGCAGGTGTGTTGGGACATCTATGACATTGTCCAGTGGAGTCCGAAGTGGCCCTCGTCTCGTCAGGCTGCTGCCCGCCCCTTTGCCCTGCTGCAGGGCTCCTTCACACGGGCGGTAAAATCCCACAGCGAGGGGAGGGTGATTGCCGACCAGGTGACCCTGTAGATGGGAGACCTACCGGCTACAAACCTACATGGTGTTACCGCAGCGCCCGATCGTCTATCGCCCTCCTCAGGCTGGGGCACTTATAGAATACACAGGGCATTCTGGAAGCCATCATTGTCAGTGGTTTCTTCCCATTCGCGGTGCGCCGGCTTTCTGCGTTTTGCTCGTTTCCCTATGAATCCTCCTTTTTAGCGCATCACAAACTGACGATTTCCGTGCGATGCATCTTTAACATTAAAACGTCCCATCGTCAATCGCGAGAAAAGCGCACAATAAAGTCACAAGAGGCGGTGAAGCAAGAGGAAGCATCGCCGGCGCTCAGAATCACGAGCGCCTAGACTGCAGTTCTGTTGGCACGCGGCCGGGACCAGTGACTCCAGCACAGCTGCATCATCTGCTGGGGTCCAGGGTAGTCTGACACCCACCTCCTGTCACTCCCCCATTACTTGGTCTAGTGGAGTCTGCCTCCTGTCAGTGCTTTACACTGCAGCTCTGCTCTATTAGGACACGCTGTAATCGGTGGCTCCAGCTCAGCTGCATCATCTGCTGGGGTCCAGGGTAGTCTGACACCCACCTCCTGTCACTCCCCCATTACTTGGACTAGTGGAGTCTGCCTCCTGTCAGTGCTTTACACTGCAGCTCTGCTCTATTAGGACACGCTGTAATCGGTGGCTCCAGCTCAGCTGCATTCTCTATTGCAATTTGAAGTAGTCTAAAATCCATCAGAGGTTCAGGCTGCTGCCCTCTCCCTCCTCCGTGCTTTACACTGCAGCGCTGCTCCATTAGAGCACAGTTCTGACTCGTGACTTGACTGTTTTACATATTGCGGTACGTTAGCACGCGCTCAGCAGACGCGGTTTTTCTGATTGAGGTATAAATGCGTTGGGATTATAAAACTTTATTAATTAGAAGAAAAAAAAAAGTTTACAGTGAAAACGTATGGATCTCCTATAAAAGACGGGTAAATACCCGCGCGCACGTGCGATTTCAGGGCTGTAGGCGTAGACTTCACTGCACGCGGTTTTACAGCGTTTCTCCGTGTGTTTCTGGCAGACCTGGCGGCGGGGGGCTTGTTGCTTCTGCACGAGCCCCCCTTCCACTTCTCATCTCGGTGCACCCAGCCATCTGCTAAATCAATGAGCATTAAAGAGAACCAAATTCAATTTCTCCCCCTCCCCCCGTTCATAATCCGCCAGAAGAGCGCCCTCCGCAAAGTGAACATGACAGCGACATTGTCTCCTCTGTCACATCGGGCGCCGCGCGCCTAAAAACTCTCATAAAAATGTATTTGTGTTGGTGCGGCGTGTGGATATTAATACCGCCATCTGATTTCATAGGTGGCGTGCTGCGCGCTGCCTGCTCATCCCTGGCCGCCGCTCGCATACAAATCCTCTTATTAAATAGGCCCCCCTCTTGCATCGGCGCCGGGGGGCTACAAGGAACATGTGTCGGACCCGGGGCTCCCACCCGCCACACGGAGGAGCCGCCGAGCTCCAGGTGCTTTGTGACCTGACAAATTGAATCAGGCAAACATAATTTATTTCCGCCGCTGTTCGCCGCGCGTTAGACCGCGAATTTACATCAGAAAGATTACTTTAATAAGCAAAAAAATGACAGCGCCGACCTGTTTGGGGCCGTCACTAATGGACCCGGCGAGAGCATGGCGCTGCTGGCGGGGGAGGCCGCTATGATGTCACGGCTCCGCCTCCACGCGGGCTCATTGGGGCTCAGACGTGTTTATGACATTCTATAATGTTGTTGGTCCGTATTAGGATTAGCGCTTGTACCGGAATGTCAGGGGAGTCTCACTGCCCAGACCCCCGCCAATCTCAAAAATAGGGGTCCCTTGTCCATCACGTCCCCCGCAGCGAGGAGGAGACGGAATTAGCGCTACTTTCACGGGGCAGTCAGACATATCGGCGTGCCGCGGGGATTTCTGTCAGCCCACTGAAATGAATGGAGAGCTGACCGGGGGACATGAGATTGGTGGGGTCCCAGAGGTGAGACCCCACTAATTAGCAAGTTACGCCCTATCCGGTGACCGGAGAACTTGAAATTCTAGTGCAATCCCTTTAAAGTCCGCGAGATCACGTAAATGTGAATGCGCTCAATACGGACGTGTCTAGCATGAAATCAACGCGGGGAAGACGCCCGCAAACAGCGCCCCGCGGGGAATCCACACGCAAACAGCGCCCCGCGGGGAAGACGCCCGCAAACAGCGCCCCGCGGGGAATCCGCCCGCAAACAGCGCCCCCGGCGGGGAATCCACACGCAAACAGCGCCCCCCGCGGGGGCGCCAACCCTCCTGTAGATTATCACAGCTCCTTCCAAATTATCTTGCTTTGTCCCCGACTTTGCTCCATTGGTGACAGAGGGGTCGGCCCTGTTGAAATCTAACATCAGCCCTCAGGTCAGAGTTGGGGTTCCCCTATACACAGTGGTTGGCTGACCACCACTGGCACCCCACTCATCACAATGCCCCGTGTCAGTGGAGCGCTGGTATGTCCCCATTTATTTCTATGGGTGATCGAGGGGATCAGCACCGCCCCCCGGCAGCGGACCCCGTTACCCGCTAGTGAGGGGAGCGCAGGGGCTGCAGTTCCACAGCCAATCGGCTCCAGCGCTGCGGACGTGCTTTGGTTTTTGCAGCCGGAGCATTTCCCTATGTGTGAACGTACGCCAAGTGTCCTTCCCGGAGATGAGAGTCGAGCACCATCTTTCCATCCGCGGTGCGCCAGTGTTGGGAGTCCCAGCGGTCAGACGTCTTGTATCAGTGACCGGGGTGGGCATGAATCAGTCCAAGGTTCTTGGTTCTCCTCGGGGAGCCTCCGTGTGCTGGAAGGGGCAGTTATTTTCCCATGACCACCTCTCCGTGTTCTTAAAGGGGCGGCTGAGTTATATTTCTCCATTAAAAGTCTGTTTCCCATGCAGTAAACTGGCATGTAGTCCCGGCTGCCCGGTGTGTCCTGCGCTGCTGCCGGTCTCCTCTGACGTCATCTTTACGGACTGCCCCAGCCAGTTTATGGGATGTCACAGGCAGCGACAAAACTCAGCGCTCAATCGCTGTGACGTCCCATAAGGCAGACGGGACGGCGGCGGAGAGAGGAGTAGATGGCGGTTAGTTATATTGCACGGGGATCAGCCTGTTCATGGAACATGTCCGCAGTCTTGGCCGGTGACCCGCGCAGCGCTCTCGCTGTAGACGCTCTTCCGTTCGCACTCGTTATATACGTTTTACATCTGTATTCACTGCGTTTTCCACGTACGCAAAAAACCCTCCACAACCAAGACGCAGCGGACGTCCCTCTTCCCCCGCAGTCTGCCGCGTTTCCCGCCGCCTGTGTTTTCACGGTCTGCGCCCCCATAGAGCCGACTACAATAAACTAAACAAATAAAAGCGTCATGAATACTCCGTCACTTAAACAGGATGACGCAGAACAAAGCCGCCCGTGTGAATGAGACACCAGTAGAAATGAGGGAGGAAAAGGTGCAAAATGATCCGTCCGTAGAAATCACCTCATCCCGCCCATCGATACCAGCGGGCGGGCGCTGCCGGGGACACAGCGCGGCGTTGGGGATTCCTCTACCGCCAGATCGCTGCACTTACTGACTTGTTTCTCTCTTCTCTTTATCAGCAGTAAGACCTCCATTCAGAAGGACGCCATGACGCCGGGAACGCCAAAGGTGAGTGTAACATGTAGAAGTGTAGGATGAGCCCCACATTGCGCCCGCCGCACACAGCGCTGCAGCCCATATATTAACGAGAACGTCTCTTCTGAGGCGCACGCACGGACGCGGCCCGGCATCATTTTTGGATTATTGGTTGACAGGTCAGTTTTATTTCTGGCTTATCAGGGGTTAATCCTGGCGATCCGTATCTCCGGCCCCCATTACAGCAAGAAGCATTTGATTCCTATCACTAAGCGGATCCGGCGCGCGAGCAGAAAGGATTAAGATAGTGTGAAGTCTAATTTACTTTTAGCGCAATTTCACAGGATATTGCCCCTTCTGACTGCTCAGATGAGGAGGAAGATAACGGTCTGAGACACGAGGACAAGATCTGGGATCTAAAAGGCAGCGGCGGCCATCTTGGAAGAAGCGACGCAGGGGTCATGGTATAAAATAAAAGATTCTGAAGAATCATGTAGGAGGCGGTCATGTAGAACGGGCACCGTACGTAAACCGCGCGCGGCACCGTACGTAAACCGCGCGCGGGGTGGCCGCGGGGCACTGTACGTAAACCGCGCGCGCGGGGTGGCCGCGGGGCACCGTACGTAAACCGCACGCCGGACACTGTACATAAACCGCACGCGCGGGATGGACGCCAGGCACCGTACGTAAACCGCTCGCCGGGCACCGTACGTAAACCGCACGCCGGGCACCATACGTAAACCACGCGCCGGGCACTGTACGTAAACCGCACATGCAGGGTGGCCGCGGGGCACCATACGTAAACCGCACGCCGGGCACCGTACGTAAACCGCACGCGCAGCTTTTCCACGCCAGACGTGGATTCAACAAGAATAGGAAGTGTAAGGAAGCCATCGCCGGCCGGGGCCACGTTTAGGCCAACTGCTCACGGGATGAGATCGCTGCGGGCATTCAGCAACGGAATACCCACAACAATTGCGCTAGACTTTCACGGTGGCCAAAACTGCACCTAAATGGAACAGATTTGGCCATGGCTGCCGTTGCGGAGCGCAGCTCTTCTATTTCAAGGCGTGAATGCCGCAGCATAAATAGACAGAAATCAGAATCGGCAGCATTTCATAAAAGCTGGACATTCGCTGCCGCAATGAAGGGATTCTTTACATCTGGTACGGAAATAATGCGGACGTTACGCAGCGGATATAACCCGTCTGAAGGTGCCTTGGACTTCCACTTCTACTACTTTTCCTGCCAGAAGCCACGTTTGGCTCCGCCCCCCCAACAAAGGCATCAAGCACCAGTGTATCCAACGTTAATGATGATTCTCAAGGGTCTATCGTTAGTCCTGCCACCTGAAGGGCGAGGGCACCATGGGGCGATGTTACTTAGATACATGCATGCTGCACTGAAATGTTTTTTGCAGTTGGGTTTAAGGAGCAGTTTTGCGCAGTTTGTCTCCTGCAGCTTCTATAGATCACTGTATACAGCGAGCTGCAGCATGCCTCTGACCAGAGAACCTGGGATCTAGTCATGAATCAGTACGGATCCCTGCATGGAGGAGAGCGAGCCGTCCGGCTGAGGGCAGCGAGGAACCTGCAGTCATGTAGAAGCCAAACTCTGCAAAAAGGATTTACAGCCCCAAATACATGTATTCAAGTAAAAGGAGATGCCAAAGAGGGATCCCCGGCCTTAATCCCCTCCAGACGTGTGCCGTCCGATGCCAGTATATGACGTGGGCCTGCTCCATACGCAGCGGGGTCGACCGCCGTCCACAGCCGATCTCCGATGTTTAACCTTTGATGGGAGCGCCGTCCTGCATACCGTCAGACACCTCTGCCGGCCCGCGTCAGACTCCGCTGCGATGCAAGGAGACCTTCATGTGGGACGACACCGGGTTGGAAATTGTAAATAAATTACTAAGAAAATCATCCTGACGGGTATTTTCCCACCCAAAATAAATAAGAGTGGAGGAGCGCGAGGGCGGCGGGGAAATCGGAGTAGAATTTAAATGTCCCAGTGGGCGCTCACATGTCCACGATGACATCACAGGGGGTCGTCAGCTGAGAGCACTCTGCCAGGGCTGCCAGGAATCATTGAGTTGTGCCGCTGTAAAATACAGTATAATGCAATACTTGCATTGTAGTACTGCATTGTAATGTAGAAGTGATCAATCACAAGTTCAAGTCCCCTGTGGTGGCAAAAAAAAAAGGAATAAAGTAAAATTAAGATTTTTTTTATTATTAAAGAAAGTAGGTTTTAAATGTAAAGTCCGTAATCATTGGGTATCGCCGTGTCCAGAGACGGCCAGTTTATTAAAATATTACTAACACATACCGCACGCGGAACGCCATAGAAGCGGAACAGATCTGCAGTGCCATTTAGGAATGAAAGAGCTTCTGCAGTGGAGGCCTGAAGAATCCGCTCAGCTGGTGGAAGAACACAAGGATGGAAGCGGCCGGCGCTCCACACGGGGCCACAGCCCAGCGGGGGGGCAGTTTAGTTGACAAACAGCCTCATCTGTTCTGTGAGTGAGGATTAAATAGGGCCGATGTGTGAGCCGCACAGGCCGGCCGCCGCTCTACAGAGCGCTAGGTTCAAGAACGCATCATGAAGGGCGAATCCCCGCGGACAGCCGCTTACATTGGGCAGCAGACGAGGCTTTGAAGAGCCCCAGACCGCAGTATTGAACCATTTCCAAACTTTCTTATTTACATGGAGGAAAGCCTTTCTTTCTAAAGTCGCTTCAAGCTGCTTTATTCTCAGCTCCTCTGATGTTTCCTGTCGGCCTCCATGTCGCTCTTCATCCCTCTTTAAGTAAACACAGCACTGAAAGAAATCTAATAAAGGGTATACGGCGGCGAACAGAAGGGTATACGGCGGCGTACAGAAGGGTATACGGAGGCGTACAGAAGGGTATACGGCGGCGAACAGAAGGGTATACGGCGGCGTACAGAAGGGTATACGGAGGCGTGCAGAAGGGTATACGGAGGCGAGCAGAAGGGTATACGGCGGCGTGCAGAAGGGTATACGGAGGCGTGCAGAAGGGTATACGGCGGCGTGCAGAAGGGTATACGGCGGCGTGCAGAAGGGTATACGGCGGCGTGCAGAAGGGTATACGGCGGCGTGCAGAAGGGTATACGGCGGCGTGCAGAAGGGTATACGGAGGCGTGCAGAAGGGTATACGGAGGCGTGCAGAAGGGTATACGGAGGCGTGCAGAAGGGTATACGGAGGCGTGCAGAAGGGTATACGGCGGCGTGCAGAAGGGTATACGGCGGCGTGCAGAAGGGTATACGGCGGCGTGCAGAAGGGTATACGGCGGCGTGCAGAAGGGTATACGGCGGCGTGCAGAAGGCTATACGGCGGCGTGCAGAAGGCTATACGGCGGCGTGCAGAAGGGTATACGGCGGCGTGCAGAAGGCTATACGGCGGCGTGCAGAAGGGTATACGGCGGCGGACAGAAGGGTATACGGCGGCGGACAGAAGGGTATACGGCGGCGGACAGAAGGGTATACGGCGGCGGACAGAAGGGTATACGGCGGCGGACAGAAGGGTATACGGCGGCGGACAGAAGGGTATACGGCGGCGGACAGAAGGGTATACGGAGGCGGACAGAAGGGTATATGGCGGCGGACAGAAGGGTATACGGAGGCGGACAGAAGGGTATACGGAGGCGTACAGAGCCGCTGCTGTCCAGCTACAAGTGCCAAATGCCCAGCATGGGAGCCGGCCATGTATCACCGCAGAAGTAGATTTCATGTTTAGCAGTCTGGGAAAAGCCGCGTGACAAGTGAGGCACGCTGCGCAATTGTCAGACAGGCGGATGTGGATCCACATGGGCTGTGGGCTACCTGAGGTGGCAGCACCTGGGGAACCCATGCTGAACTCCCCCAAGTGGGAGGCCAGCTTTCCTGGGGGTCCCCAGGCCATTACCCGCACGGTTGTGTGGCTGCTGATGCCGCGTGGTACCTGCAGGTCTGAGCCGGTGCCTAGTGGACAGACGGGCGAGAGTCATGGCAGGCAGCAGATAAAGCAAAGTCCAATATACAAAAGCCAAGGTCAGGGAGTATAGAAGTCAGGAGAGTCAGGCAAGGGTCAAAGCCAGGACACAGGAACAAGGCAAGAGGAGACCACATTGCTTAGGCAACCACCCTGATTGGAGGGGGATGAGTGATGAGAGCGCACACTGGCTCTTTAAGAAGCTGGATGGGAGCGAGCAGAGGAAAAGCACAGGGCTGGTGACCGTCATACCCGATGGATGCCACCAAATAACCTCTGTAATCCAACTAGATCCTTTATTTAAAGAAATAAAAGTCCTTTTCGACAGGATCGGCGGGTCACATTTGGTACAAAACAGAAGATGAATCGGAGGAGGAAGTACCGAATAAACTCATACACGGACTGGACCCTTAATCAGAGCCCCGGCCCTCTCAGGATTGGCGCTCCCCTGTATGGTAATTCTCCCCGTGACCCCAGCGTGTGGCGTATTGTCATGTGACAAGTTTTCCGCGGATCCGTTTCAGTGTGAATCCACATTAGATGGAAGATCCAGCGATCGGAGCGACTTACAGCGAGGCCGGTCATCGGTGCTGGACTAGCTGGGGGCTCACTGCCAACCGCGGGAGGGGGGGGGGGGTGTTCTAGTGTAACGGTGTGGAGAGTATACTGAGAATGGCGCGATTGAGGAAAACATCCAGCGAAAGGGGATCCTCTGGACGGAAACAACTCATCACTGAAAGGGGTCGGAGGAGGATGTCAGGAATCGTTTTGACCAACAGGCTGCACAGTCAGCTGAATACAACGCTGGAGCTCCAACTAACGTGTCCGAACGCACAACTTGCCGTTCCTTCGCACGGATGGTATAACAGCGGGCGACCAGTCCTAGCGCCATTGTGTCTAAGAGAAACAGGAAGACTCCAGCGGGCAAAAGAGCGCAAAACGTGTATCACTGAGCAGCGGAGAAACATCTCCTGGTCAGATGGAGCCAGATTTATGTGCTGATGGGAAGTCAGAATTTGGCGCAATTTCTGTTAGTTGGTCAGAACATGTCAGCGGTGTCATCTAATCTACAGCATCCTGTCCGCAGGGGCCGATACTCCTGCAGAACCATTTCGACACCTAATGGAATCTACACCGCGACCTTTTAGTCCAGACTAAAGAACAGAGATAAAAGAAAAAATAAATTGCAACAACATTTCTGGAAGACGTAGAATGTGAAACATTGTAGCAAGTATAAGACACCCCAAGAGCTGATAGAGTCACAAGACAGGAGAGGAAAAACAAACACAAGTACCATCTCAGGGGCAGCCAGAGGACCGACGGACCCCGAATCCAAGTGGTTGCGGGCGGAACGGGAGGCCGGGGCTCAGATTCAGCAACTCCTAGATGCCAGTGTTGGAGGTGATGGTCTCGGGGACTCCAGATCTTCTAGGACTTGCCAAGCACATGGTGGCACCCGTATAGCAGCTCCTTATAGGTGAGGCGATCCATCGGGCGGGGTGAGGGGTGTAACCATTAGCTGCCTCACCCAACTCCACCAGGTGTAACGAGGGCCATATCGGTTGTCAGACTTTCCAACAAAACAGAGACAACGAGAATAGATTTGCCAAGGCAGAAAGGTCCGGTGGAGCGTCCATTCTGTGGGTGCGGCGGCGGATCTACAGCCACGTGCACATTGTACTGTTATGGAGGCAGCGGGCCGTCCGGGAGGGATCGCTGTCATTTCACCATCAGGCATCTATCGGATTCTCGTCGTGTTATTGTAGGAGAAAAACGAGAAAGCTAAATAAATATATAGAAAGCAAATAAATCCCCATCTGTGTCGGCGCCAGCACTTATCACTCAGCGCTGCCATCTAATGATCACAGCTATTCGTATCACTGCAGACGCTGCGAGTGGCCAGGATGTCAGCGCATCACGCCTGTGCTAAGTGATAAGTACCTATTGAGATAGGAGCTAAAGCTGCAGGAAACACACAAGCTGAGCGAGGTATAAGGACAGGGTACTGACAGGCGACACTGATGGATGGCCAAACCATCGGCGTTTACTGCGCCGCAGCTAGCAGGACCCAAAGCTCATTGCCTAATGGCCAAAAATGACGGACCGGCTCTTATCTGAAACCTACATATCACCATACTGCAAATTACAGAGCATCAAAACAGGGAAGGCGCAACGGGGACACTGTATACCGAGAGCGAAAGAGAGCCAGCGCAGGGGGCGCAAAAACCATGTACTAGTCATATTCTGGTACATAGGGGGCAGTATTATAGTAGTTATATTCTTGTACATAGGAGGCAGTATTATAGTAGTTATATTCTTGTACATAGGGAGCAGTATTATAGTAGCTATATTCTTGTACATAGGAGCAGTATTATAGTAGTTATATTCTTGTACATAGGAGGCAGTATTATAGTAGTTATATTCTTGTACATAGGGGGCAGTATTATAGTAGTTATATTCTTGTACATAGGAGGCAGTATTATAGTAGTTATATTCTTGTACATAGGGGGCAGTATTATAGTAGTTATATTCTTGTACATAGGAGGCAGTATTATAGTAGTTATATTCTTGTATATAGGGGGGCAGTATTATAGTAGTTATATTCTTGTACATAGGGGGCAGTATTATAGTAGTTATATTCTTGTACATAGGGGAGCAGTATTATAGTAGTTATATTCTTGTACATAGGGGGCAGTATTATAGTAGTTATATTCTTGTACATAGGGGAGCAGTATTATAGTAGTTATATTCTTGTACATAGGGGCAGTATTATAGTAGTTATATTCTTGTACATAGGGGGCAGTATTATAGTAGTTATATTCTTGTACATAGGGGGCAGTATTATAGTAGTTATATTCTTGTACATAGGGGGCAGTATTATAGTAGTTATATTCTTGTACATAGGGGGCAGTATTATAGTAGTTATATTCTTGTACATAGGGGCCAGTATTATAGTAGTTATATTCTTGTACATAGGAGGCAGTATTATAGTAGTTATATTCTTGTACACAGGAGCAGTATTATAGTAGTTATATTCTTGTACATAGGGAGCAGTATTATAGTAGTTATATTCTTGTACATAGGGGGCAGTATTATAGTAGTTATATTCTTGTACATAGAGGCAGTATTATAGTAGTTATATTCTTGTACATAGGGGGCAGTATTATAGTAGTTATATTCTTGTACATAGGAGGCAGTATTATAGTAGTTATATTCTTGTATATAGGGGGGCAGTATTATAGTAGTTATATTCTTGTACATAGGGGGCAGTATTATAGTAGTTATATTCTTGTACATAGGGGAGCAGTATTATAGTAGTTATATTCTTGTACATAGGGGGCAGTATTATAGTAGTTATATTCTTGTACATAGGGGAGCAGTATTATAGTAGTTATATTCTTGTACATAGGGGCAGTATTATAGTAGTTATATTCTTGTACATAGGGGGCAGTATTATAGTAGTTATATTCTTGTACATAGGGGGCAGTATTATAGTAGTTATATTCTTGTACATAGGGGGCAGTATTATAGTAGTTATATTCTTGTACATAGGGGGCAGTATTATAGTAGTTATATTCTTGTACATAGGGGCCAGTATTATAGTAGTTATATTCTTGTACATAGGAGGCAGTATTATAGTAGTTATATTCTTGTACACAGGAGCAGTATTATAGTAGTTATATTCTTGTACATAGGGAGCAGTATTATAGTAGTTATATTCTTGTACATAGGGGGCAGTATTATAGTAGTTATATTCTTGTACATAGAGGCAGTATTATAGTAGTTATATTCTTGTACATAGGGGGCAGTATTATAGTAGTTATATTCTTGTACATAGGGGGCAGTATTATAGTAGTTATATTCTTGTACATAGGAGCAGTATTATAGCAGTTATATTCTTGTACATAGGGGGCAGCATTATAGTAGTTATATTCTTGTACATAGGGGGCTGTATTATAGTAGTTATATTCTTGTACATAGGGGGCTGTATTATAGTAGTTATATTCTTGTACATAGGGGGCAGTATTATAGTAGTTATATTCTTGTACATAGGGGCCAGTATTATAGTAGTTATATTCTTGTACATAGGGGCCAGTATTATAGTAGTTATATTCTTGTACATAGGAGGCAGTATTATAGTAGTTATATTCTTGTACACAGGAGCAGTATTATAGTAGTTATATTCTTGTACATAGGGAGCAGTATTATAGTAGTTATATTCTTGTACATAGGGGGCAGTATTATAGTAGTTATATTCTTGTACATAGAGGCAGTATTATAGTAGTTATATTCTTGTACATAGGGGGCAGTATTATAGTAGTTATATTCTTGTACATAGGGGGCAGTATTATAGTAGTTATATTCTTGTACATAGGAGCAGTATTATAGCAGTTATATTCTTGTACATAGGGGGCAGCATTATAGTAGTTATATTCTTGTACATAGGGGGCTGTATTATAGTAGTTATATTCTTGTACATAGGGGGCTGTATTATAGTAGTTATATTCTTGTACATAGGGGGCTGTATTATAGTAGTTATATTCTTGTACATAGGAGCAGTATTATAGTAGTTATATTCTTGTACATAGGGGGCAGTATTATAGTAGTTATATTCTTGTACATAGGGGGCAGTATTATAGTAGTTATATTCTTGTACATAGGAGGCAGTATTATAGTAGTTATATTCTTGTACATAGGGGGCAGTATTATAGTAGTTATATTCTTGTACATAGGGGGCAGCATTATAGTAGTTATATTCTTGTACATAGAGGCAGTATTATAGTAGTTATATTCTTGTACATAGGGGGCAGTATTATAGTAGTTATATTCTTGTACATAGGAGCAGTATTATAGTAGTTATATTCTTGTACATAGGGGGCAGTATTATAGTAGTTATATTCTTGTACATAGGGAGCAGTATTATAGTAGTTATATTCTTGTACATAGGGGCAGTATTATAGTAGTTATATTCTTGTACATAGGGGGCAGTATTATAGTAGTTATATTCTTGTACATAGGAGCAGTATTATAGTAGTTATATTCTTGTACATACGGGGCAGTATTATAGTAGTTATATTCTTGTACATACGGGGCAGTATTATAGCAGTTATATTCTTGTCCATAGGAGGCAGTATTATAGTAGTTATATTCTTGTACATAGGAGGCAGTATTATAGTAGTTATATTCTTGTACATAGGGAGTAGTATTATAGTAGTTATATTCTTGTACATCGGGGACAGTATTATAGTAGTTATATTCTTGTACATAGGGGGCAGTATTATAGTGGTTATACTCTTGTACATAGGGGATAGTATTATAGTAGTTATATTCTTGTACATAGGGGGCAGTATTATAGTAGTTATATTCTTGTACACGGGGGCAGTATTATAGTAGTTGTATTCTTGTACATCGGGGACAGTATTATAGTAGTTATATTCTTGTACATAGGGAGCAGTATAATAGTAGTTATATTCTTGTACATAGGGGGCAGTATTATAGTAGTTATATTCTTGTACATAGGGGGCAGTATTATAGTAGTTATATTCTTGTACATAGGGGCAGTATTATAGTAGTTATATTCTTGTACATATGGGGCAGTATTATAGTAGTTATATTCTTGTACATAGGAGGTAGTATTATAGTAGTTATATTCTTGTACATAGGGGGCAGTATTATAGTAGTTATATTCTTGTACATAGGGGCAGTATTATAGTAGTTATATTCTTGTACATATGGGGCAGTATTATAGTAGTTATACTCTTGTACATAGAGGGCAGTATTATAGTAGTTATATTCTTGTACATAGGGGCAGTATTATAGTAGTTATATTCTTGTACATCGGGGACAGTATTATAGTAGTTATATTCTTGTACATAGGGGGCAGTATTATAGTGGTTATACTCTTGTACATAGGGGATAGTATTATAGTAGTTATATTCTTGTACATAGGGGGCAGTATTATAGTAGTTATATTCTTGTACACGGGGGCAGTATTATAGTAGTTGTATTCTTGTACATCGGGGACAGTATTATAGTAGTTATATTCTTGTACATAGGGAGCAGTATAATAGTAGTTATATTCTTGTACATAGGGGGCAGTATTATAGTAGTTATATTCTTGTACATAGGGGGCAGTATTATAGTAGTTATATTCTTGTACATAGGGGCAGTATTATAGTAGTTATATTCTTGTACATATGGGGCAGTATTATAGTAGTTATATTCTTGTACATAGGAGGTAGTATTATAGTAGTTATATTCTTGTACATAGGGGGCAGTATTATAGTAGTTATATTCTTGTACATAGGGGCAGTATTATAGTAGTTATATTCTTGTACATATGGGGCAGTATTATAGTAGTTATACTCTTGTACATAGAGGGCAGTATTATAGTAGTTATATTCCTGTACATAGGAGGCAGTATTATAGTAGTTACATTCTTGTACATAGGGGGCAGTATTATAGTAGTTATATTCTTGTACATAGGGGGCAGTATTATAGTAGTTATATTCTTGTACATAGGAGGCAGTATTATAGTAGTTATATTCTTGTATATAGGGGGCAGCATACAAAGTAAATTACTGATGATGGGAGGGGGGACAGAGACTGAGCAGAGGAGAAAGCTGATCAGAGATGAAAAAGTAATATGAAATCTGTGATGTAATGTTCGGTAGGATGGAAATCACGTGCACAACACAATTTACACATTTAGAAGGAAGGTTTTATGCATTGTCCTTACGATGTTAGTCAGAAATGTTTCTTGCGCCGGCAGTTACCATCAGTGAGAGGAGCCGTGTCCCCGCCGATAATCCCTTATATTAGGGAACATCCGGGCTGCTTGCACCGCTGAGTGTCACTTGTCCGCTCTCACTGATAGAAGCTGAAGAGACATCGCTGCCAGGATAAGGAGTGAGGAGGTGAGGAAGGTTCCCCGCTCATACTAAATTTATAGCTGTGTTGCCATTAAGGGAAAAATTAGCCGATGGCGGCTATCATATTAAAGGGTGAGAAAGCCGTGAATTACTTTTTTTAAGATCTTATTGCTTACAATGATAATTTTAGCTTACAAAAGGCCATTTTTAATGAGGGACTCAGAAGGGGAGCCGTGATTTACTGCCAATTCTTCCTTTCTTCTTTTTTTGCTTAAACACATTTATTCCTTTATTTCCTTACATTAATATAAGACACAAATTAAATGCCGTGTTTTCCATATGGCATGTGATCCCACCATCTCCATGCTACTGGATCATCTGCCTTAACAGGGGCTACTACACAGCTTTCCCAAACTTCTACAAGACAGACAGCTGGGTGACGGGTCACTGCCGAACTGGCCATGTTATTGGAGACTGTATAAAGAAGGCCGACAACCGCTAGAAGAGTAATGGCAGCCATATTACTACTCGTTTGGCCTTACCATAAGCCAACATAATGAAGAAATAGAGGAATGGATATTTTCACAACTGCACTTCGTCTTCCGCTGTTTGGCCCCATCTTAAGAGCTGAACAAGGGGAAAAATGGAAGCATCGGGTCTCTGGCATATAAATGGGTTGTCCAGTTGTAAGGTATTGAAGGCCTAGCCACAGGAGAGGTAATCAATAGTAGAACAAGGGATTGCCATCCAGGATCCCCACCAATCAGCTGTTCTCAGGATTGGTTTGCTCATGTATTGAGCCAATTTCTGCAGAATGCAGATAGCTCCATTCCCACTGCATTGGCCAGGCTTGGTATTGCAGGCAAAGTTCCCATTCACTTCAATGTCTGAAATATCAAGCCTGGCCACTGCAGTGGGAACAGAGCTGTCTGCTTCCTGCAGAAATTAGCTGAATGCAGTAATGCATCAGGCCATAGTTTACAACTGGACAACCCCGACACTTGACTTTGATGGGGTCCACTCAGCTTCTGGCCAACTCGGCAGCATTTCCAGGATTAAATAGCACAGCAATGTTGCACTATTTTGCCTGACATTTCATGCTGTAACTGTGCTGCAGGCTCCCGATGGAGCCCGACGCCAACCTGAACATGCCCTTTCATTCACTGGGGATTTGGGCGTTGAATTACTGAGCCCAATGTGCTGGAGTTCTGCCTCAGATTGTATCACATTACTGGCATCTAAGTGCAGCGAATGTATTCCGTTACTCTGTATGCCCCTCACCGGACCGTTCTGCAGTAAAGGGAAAAACCCATCAGGATTATTCAACAAAATACTGGTGTAAAATAAGGCAACCGAGACGCAGTAAAGTAGTAAGATGGGCTGAATGTACCTGACCGTGTGCGCCGCGGGTGTAAGTTTGGCGCAGTGTTGGTCTGTCTGCTCTCATTTTATCCCGTCTAACTTTACAACAGTAATAATAACCCTCCCGTTTTACTGAGATAAAACTCAAAATGCAGTAAAACCCTCCAAGATGGCGATGGCTTTGTGGGTGAAAACACTTAACAGGTTTGTCCAGTCACAAGCTACTGGTTATGTATCCGCAGGCTATACTATCAATAGCAGATTTGGTGGGTCTGTCACCTGGAAGCCTTGTCAAGCAGCTGTACTCTTGGTTGGTTGGCCGTGCACTGAGCTGATTACTGCAGGAAGCAGATGGCTCTGTTCACACTACAGTGGTCAGGCTTGGTATTGCAAACAAAGTTCCCATTCACTTCAATGGAAACTTGGCCTGTAATACCAAAGCTGGCCACTGCAGTGGGAACGTAGCTGTCTGCTCTCTGCACACATCAGCTCAGTGCACCTGCTTGGCTAACATCTGATCAGTAGAGGTCCCAGGCATCAGGCCCCTGCTGATTTAGTATTGTTGGCCTATCATATGGAGAGGCCATCAATAGTTTACCATTGGGCAACCCCTTTAAGCGCATGTTGTACAAGCATTAAATGGGTTTAAATGTTCGTGTGGAGGGATTATGTAAAGAGTAATAACACCGAGTTTAATCCCCCTTTAACGCCTGATGTTTTGTCCTTCCCGCATAACGCATTTCATCCGCTGACTAAAGCACAAACGAAGTGGAGTGTTTTCTTCTGGGCTGGTCTGAGGGGAGTGTGACTTGGCATGCATCGCGCCATACTTAACATGCGAGCTGGATATTTAGAACTGAAGTGCTTTCCACACAATTTAGAAATAGACAGTTTATTAATGTAACCTGCGCGCACATGCAGACGGGGCTGCAGATTGACATCTCCGGGATTAGTTTAGCCCTGTTTTTTCCAGAGGTCATCTCCATGGTGCTGGGGAAGAATGCTGAATAAATGGCTGCGGCGCTCTTCTCAGGCCGCCTCCATGCTGAACACATAGCATTGCACTTTCAGCAAACAATATTGCAATGTGGGGGCTGAACATTAGTTTTTTTCTATCTCCGCCAGCCGCGGGACTTTGTAAACCTTCTATTTCAGTTCTGCTAAAACCTTGTGGAAAAGGCTGGGAGGAGAGTTTAATCTGTGTGGGACCTGTAATTACACCAATCTGGAGCGGTTAATAGCATTCAAACTTGCGATCAATGCTTTTTTATGGGTATGCTACATGAAAGATCACTTGGCTGCCTGCAACCCTATTGAGCCGGGAGACGCCGGCAGCGCTAACAAAGATGTTCAGTTTTGACAAATGATCAAACAGGCTTTGCTTTTGGCAGGTGTGATGGCACAATAGAGCGGAGGGCACACACAAAAATAGTACATAAAAGCTTTGGAATTTTCCGATTTCTTGCAATTGCTATCTGACCTTTTCATCCGCCTCCCCACCCTTGTCTCTCATCTGCAGTCGGTGTTGTTATCAGCTTCAATCAAGAGAGAAGGGGAATCGCCGACCGCCTCGCCTCACTCCACCGACGAGATCCACCACTCGGACAGATACCAGGTGCGCAGCTTCAGAAGGGCTGGGAAAAAGGATGAAAAGTGCAAAATGAGCAGCTAATTACTAGGCGGCGGCCATAGAAACCGTTAACACAGCGGGATAATAGGGTCATTTATTGATACAGCTGGAGCTCCACAGATCTTCACTCGGGCTGTCATGTTGTCTTCTTTCTATTGCGTTACATTGAGATCTGTATTATGGGATCACATGACCTCAACTTTGTGTAAGGTGACAATTGTCCCATAGACACGCGCTGCTACAACATCCTGACCGGCCCAATCGGTGGCTTGTAAATGCATAAAAGGCTCATACATCAGGCAGGTGGAAGTGGCTTCCATCACCATGTCCTTCCCAGAAAATAAGATATGTCACATGACCACAAATTATTACCCCCCCTTCCCCTGCAGCCGCCTCGTCTCTCCACACATCTAATTATCTGCTGATGCTCCAATAATTAATCCTTCCACCTATTGAACCTCTCTCTAGTAAATCACAGCCATAGTGTTGTTCTAGCTGCATCCAACAGATGTCACTGTGGAGCAGATACAAGTGTCCCCATAGCAGCCAATAAGAGCAAGAGACTAACTAGCTGTAATGTTATATAGAGGAGCAAGAAGTGCTCAACAAGCAGGGACAGCTGGGACATTTCTGAACAATGAGCACAGCTCTGGAGTATAATACAGGATGTAACTCAGGAGCAGTACAGGATAAGTAATGTATGTACACAGTGACTCCATCAGCAGAATAGTGAGTGCAGCTCTGGAGTATAATACAGGATGTAACTCAGAATCAGTACAGGATAAGTAATGTATGTACACAGTGACTCCACCAGCAGAATAGTGAGTGCAGCTCTGGGGTATAATACAGGATGTAACTCAGGATCAGTACAGGATAAGTAATGTATGTATACAGTGACTCCACCAGCAGAATAGTGAGTGCAGCTCTGGAGTATAATACAGGATGTAACTCAGGATCAGTACAGGATAAGTAATGTATGTACACAGTGACTCCACCAGCAGAATAGTGAGTGCAGCTCTGGAGTATAATACAGGATGTAACTCAGGAGCAGTACAGGATAAGTAATGTATGTACACAGTGACTCCACCAGCAGAATAGTGAGTGCAGCTCTGGGGTATAATACAGGATGTAACTCAGGATCAGTACAGGATAAGTAATGTATGTACACAGTGACTCCACCAGTAGAATAGTGAGTGCAGCTCTGGGGTATAATACAGGATGTAACTCAGGGTTAGTACAGGATAAGTAATGTATGTACACAGTGACTCCACCAGCAGAATAGTGAGTGCTGCTCTGCAGTATAATACAGGATGTAACTCAGGAGCAGTACAGGATAAGTAATGTATGCACACAGTGACTCCACCAGCAGAATAGTGAGTGCAGCTCTGGAGTATAATACTGGATGTAACTTAGGAGCAGTACAGGATACATGAATGAGTAGCATCTTCTCCATCTAGCCTCTTTAGCCTCCATATCCTTACATACATGTATATGGTCCTGGTATGTACATTGGCTGGTCTGTAAATGTAAGCTGCATGGAGGAGCGGACGATGACACCGACGCAGTACAGACAAATACTTTGTTTGAATCTGCTGTTAATTTCCCTGGTAGGGCTGTAATCAGAGCCTATGATGTCATCAGGCTGCAGCGCGGTCGCCGCCATGTCCTTGCATACAACAGTGAAGGCTTTTCATGTCTCCCATGTCGGAGTGAAGCTGTCAGCCTGGAGAGTGACTGTGTAGATTCAGCGTCACTGCTGGCACTTGGCAGATGGAAGTCGTCCAGCTCGCGGAGTGCAGCACTCTCTATGCAGCGTCTGTGACTGTCATTACAGCTGGACTGACATGTTTCTGTCCGAGAGCCATTAGTAGCGACAGCTCTGAGGATGTTACATTCTACCAGCTGACAACTGTGGAATTGCATCCACTAAAAATAGAACGGCTGCAGACGGGAGGATGAAAGCGGCGAGTCCGTCCATAGAATGTAAAGTAGCTGCCGGGATACACGAGGCTGTCCGGCCGCTGCCGGGATACGGGGGACGCCCGGCCGCTGACGGCATACGCGGGGACGCCTGGCCGCTGACGGCATACGCGGGGACGCCTGGCCGCTGACGGCATACGCGGGGACGCCCGGCCGCTGACGGCATACGCGGGGACGCCCGGCCGCTGACGGCATACGCGGGGACGCCCGGCCGCTGACGGCGTTTGGAGGTTCATCTTCTGTTTCATGTAGATGTAGTTCTGGGGAAGAACGGGGTGAAGCGGCCTCAAGTAACTGCAGATCATCCTTCATGCTACATCTCTCTCATTTCTGGCACCCCAATACCTTCAAATCAAGGCTGGCACACAGAGGCGCAGTCCGTGATACCAACCTATAATCTGGCCATATTGATCCAGAGGAAGGTAAAAACCCCATGAGGTGGACGCCAGATGCCCCAACATAAGGGAAACAATTATTGGGTCTTAAGGCCCATTTAGATACAACGATTATCGATCAAAACATGTCGCTCAGGTTATTTACAGCACAAGATGATCGATCAGCATGCGCTGGCAGCGGAGCATGCAGAAGACAAGCGGGGTGTCATACAGCGGAGCGCTCCGTGCCAGGTATGGAGAACAGAGCTGGACCGCTGCGCTCTTCATACCCCGCTGTTATCAGGTATCATCTGTATCCCTGATAGGGCTGATCGGCAGCACGCTGACAGACGACAATCAGCGACGGCGTAACGAATACTGCGGGATGTCAGCGCAGCTACACAGCGATTATCACTGTGTCTAAGCGGGCCTTCACTCTTCTCATCAGTGCAGGGATGACAGCTTTCATGGTGCAGCGGCGCTCCTTGCATTTCAGTGGGGCTGAAGTACAAGCGCTCAGTCATCTCCGGCGGTCCCATTAAAATGAATGGAGTAGTGCCACACCAATCTTTCGCTCACTGTAGGGGGGGGTTGCAGCAAGCCTGCAGTGAGGATGGGGGACACAGGACCCCAGTTTTCAGGATTGGCGGGGGTCTCCGCAGTCAAACCTGCACCAATTAGACTTTTGTCCCCTAACCTGCGGATAGCTGAGAGGAGCAGATCCTATTTTTTTGGGAACAGAGAAGCTGCATCGCCCTCGCTTGTGCAGCGATGCAAGTGGGATGTGGTGGTCTCACAATACGCATTGGACTTGCATAAAAATGGCAGGTTTGCAAGTATGACATTGGTCCAGATAGCGCAGCCGCCCGTGTAAGCGCGGCCGCACTGCCTGAAGCCGCAGGACGGAGAAGTTTCCTCATTGCCCTACACACCCGGGTCACTTGTGATGGCGACTCTTGGGCTAGCTTTAGTCTTTGGCCAGCCTCACACGTCTGTTACACGGATGCGTAATACACACGTGTTACAGGTGTTGTTGCACCGCATGTCGCCAGCATTTCATCCTTATTTGGCATTGGACAAGTCTACATCCGGTTACCCAACAGAACGGAATACCAGACAAAGCAAATCCAGAGGCGGCGGCGGGCGCTTAAGACACAGATGCAAAAATGTATAGCTCCGTATGGCGGTCTGCAAGACACGCTTTGGCTCTCGGCCTGTAATCCTCTCATCGCCTTCTTCCAGCGTCTCCGGCCCCTCGTCTAGTTTTATCGTATAACCGCGCGGTTTTCTCTTGTTGTGACCACGTTTATATCCACAACATTCGGCGTTCATCATTTGCTGGACTTCGAGGGGTTTGCCGTAATGGCGGCAGGAATCCTACTCTGTACAGCAAGGTCTGGAGGCAACACAACAGCTACAGCGGGGGCCAAGACAGCAGTCAACATGGCTGAGGGTCCCCAAGGTGGAACCTGACCCCAGCACCCATATACCCTCCAGAGACATCATATATGTGATATCAGCCGCTCCTCTTAGAACACTACAATCAAACTACTAATGACCACTTGTCCGTGAGTTACACGTGATCACATGACGGTGACATCATCACAGGTCCTGAACGCACACGGCTGCTGTCCGGCTAGCTGTTCATTAGTATTCCATAGCAACTGAAGCCACGGGGGTTTGTAGGGGGGAAATACTAAGGAACACCTACAGCAGCCGTGTGCTTACAGGACCCGTGATGAGTCACATGACCAGGGGGAGAACAGTGTGTGCAGGATTCTGCTGTGCTGTTTCTCATCCCTATTGTACAAAGAATGTATGTAGCAGAGCTGTGCGGAGGGGATGTGCGCGTAGCAGAGCTGTGCGCGTGGGATGTGCAACCAGAAACACTGGTACTTTATAAATTCCTAATAATTGCTAGCAATGGTATAACCTCCAGACATTATACATGCGATATCAGCCGCTCGTCTTATACTCTTGAGACACATTTATATCATGTGACAGATGGAGCGTTATAAGACGAGCGGCTGATATCACATATGATGTCTGGAGGTTATATTAGTACTGGAGGGTTATAGGAGGAGCGGCTGATATCACATATATGATGTCTCTGGGGGTTATAGGAGGAGCCACTGATATCAGTCACAAACAGCATTAAAAAAAACCTACGTCACATATGTGATATCAGCCGCTGCTACAGGGCTCTAATCAGCATTTTAGGGTAAGCTCCCCGATTGTGGTGCTTCGTCTTTTCGTGCTGTGACTATTATATTACATGGCTGCAGGATGTAATAATGACCTGCATTATTCAGACAGCGAGGGCGAGTACACCGCGCCGCCAGCAGCACATTGTTATCCCGGCGCTGCACTAGATACCCAGGCAACGCCATCAGCCTGCCGGGTACACCCACCAGCTCAGCAGGCACACACATAAGCTTAGGTACAGCAGGTTTAGGGCGCACACGCCCGGTCTTCACCTCTATACACGGGCAGGTTTAGGGCGCACACGCCCGGTCTTCACCCCCTATTACACAGACAGGTTTAGGGCGCACACGCCCGGTCTTCACCCCCTATTACACAGACAGGTTTAGGGCGCACACGCCCGGTCTTCACCCCCTATTACAGACAGGTTTAGGGCGCACACGCCCGGTCTTCACCCCCTATTACACGGGCAGGTTTAGGGCGCACACGCCCAGTCTTCACCCCTATTACAAGCAGGTTGGGGGCGCACACGCCCGGTCTTCACCCCCTATTACAGACAGGTTTAGGGCGGACACGCCCGGTTTTCACCCCCTATTACAGACAGGTTTAGGGCGCACACGCCCGGTCTTCACCCCCTATTACAGACAGGTTTAGGGCGCACACGCCCGGTCTTCACCCCCTATTACAGACAGGTTTAGGGCGCACACGCCCGGTCTTCACCCCCTATTACAGACAGGTTTAGGGCGCACACGCCCGGTCTTCACCCCCTATTACAGACAGGTTTAGGGCGCACACGCCCGGTCTTCACCCCCTATTACAGACAGGTTTAGGGCGCACACGCCCGGTCTTCACCCCCTATTACAGACAGGTTTAGGGCGCACACGCCCGGTCTTCACCCCCTATTACACAGACAGGTTTAGGGCGCACATGCCCGGTCTTCACCCCCTATTACAGACAGGTTTAGGGCGCACACGCCCGGTCTTCACCCCTATTACAGACAGGTTTAGGGCGCACACGCCCGGTCTTCACCCCTATGCACGGGCAGGTTTAGGGCGCACACGCCCGGTCTTCACCCCTATTACAGGCAGGTTTAGGGCACACACGCCCGGTCTTCACCCATTACAGGCAGGTTTAGGGCACACACGCCCGGTCTTCACCCCCTATTATAGGCAGGTTTAGGGCACACACGCCCGGTCTTCACCCCCTATTACACAGACAGGTTTAGGGCGCACACGCCCGGTCTTCACCCCTATACACGGGCAGGTTTAGGGCGCACACGCCCGGTCTTCACCCCTATTACACGGGCAGGCAGGTTTAGGGCGCAGACGCCCAGTCTTCACCCCTATTACAGACAGGTTTAGGGCGCAGACGCCCGGTCTTCACCCCCTATTACAGACAGGTTTAGGGCGCACACGCCCGGTCTTCACCCCCTATTACAGACAGGTTTAGGGCGCACACGCCCGGTCTTCACCCCTATTACAGACAGGTTTAGGGCGCACACGCCCGGTCTTCACCCCCTATTACACGGGCAGGTTTAGGGCGCACACGCCCGGTCTTCACCCCCTATTACACGGGCAGGTTTAGGGCGCACACGCCCGGTCTTCACCCCCTATTACACAGGCAGGTTTAGGGCGCACACGCCCGGTCTTAACCCCCATTACACGGGCAGGTTTAGGGCGCACACGCCCGGTCTTCACCGCTATTACAGGCAGGTTCAGGGCGCACACGCCCGGTCTTCACCCCCTATTACAGACAGGTTCAGGGCGCACACGCCCGGTCTTCACCCCCTATTACAGACAGGTTTAGGGCGCACACGCCCGGTCTTCACCCCCTATTACAGGCAGGTTTAGGGCGCACACGCCCGGTCTTCACCCCTATTACAGACAGGTTTAGGGCGCACACGCCCGGTCTTCACCCCTATTACACGGACAGGTTTAGGGCGCACACGCCCGGTCTTCACCCCTATTACAGGCAGGTTTAGGGCACATAACCCCGGTCTTCACCCCCTATTACAGACAGGTTTAGGGTGCACACGCCCGGTCTTCACCCCCTATTACAGACAGGTTTAGGGCGCACACGCCCGGTCTTCACCCCCTATTACAGACAGGTTTAGGGCGCACACGCCCGGTCTTCACCCCCTATTACAGACAGGTTTAGGGCGCACACGCCCGGTCTTCACCCCCTATTACAGACAGGTTTAGGGCGCACACGCCCGGTCTTCACCCCCTATTACAGACAGGTTTAGGGCGCACACGCCCGGTCTTCACCCCCTATTACAGACAGGTTTAGGGCGCACACGCCCGGTCTTCACCCCCTATTACAGACAGGTTTAGGGCGCACACGCCCGGTCTTCACCCCCTATTACAGACAGGTTTAGGGCGCACACGCCCAGTCTTCACCCCCTATTACAGACAGGTTTAGGGCGCACACGCCCGGTCTTCACCCCCTATTACAGACAGGTTTAGAGTGCACACGCCCGGTCTTCACCCCCTATTACAGACAGGTTTAGAGCGCACACGCCCGGTCTTCACCCCCTATTACACAGACAGGTTTAGGGCGCACACGCCCGGTCTTCACCCCCTATTACACAGACAGGTTTAGGGCGCACACGCCCGGTCTTCACCCCTATTACACGGGCAGGTTTAGGGCGCACACGTCCGGTCTTCACCCCTATTACACGGGCAGGTTTAGGGCGCACACGCCCGGTCTTCACCCCCTATTACACAGACAGGTTTAGGGCGCACACGCCCGGTCTTCACCCCTATACACGGGCAGGTTTAGGGCGCACACGCCCGGTCTTCACCCCCTATTACAGAGACAGGTTTAGGGCGCACACGCCCGGTCTTCACCCCTATTACACGGGCAGGTTTAGGGCGCACACGCCCGGTCTTCACCCCTATTACACGGGCAGGTTTAGGGCGCACACGCCCGGTCTTCACCCCTATTACACGGGCAGGTTTAGGGCGCACACGCCCGGTCTTCACCCCTATTACACGGGCAGGTTTAGGGCGCACACGCCCGGTCTTCACCCCTATTACACGGGCTGGTTTAGGGCGCACACGCCCGGTCTTCACCCCTATTACACGGGCAGGTTTAGGGCGCACACGCCCGGTCTTCACCCCTATTACACGGGCAGGTTTAGGGCGCACACGCCCGGTCTTCACCCCTATTACACGGGCAGGTTTAGGGCGCACACGCCCGGTCTTCACCCCTATTACACGGGCAGGTTTAGGGCGCACACGCCCGGTCTTCACCCCTATTACACAGACAGGTTTAGGGCCGCACGCCCGGTCTTCACCCCTATTACACAGACAGGTTTAGGGCGCACACGCCCGGTCTTCACCCCTATTACACGGGCAGGTTTAGGGCGCACACGCCCGGTCTTCACCCCTATTACACAGACAGGTTAAGGGCGCACACGCCCGGTCTTCACCCCTATTACAGACAGGTTTAGGGCGCACACGCCCGGTCTTCACCCCTATTACAGACAGGTTTAGGGCGCACACGCCCGGTCTTCACCCCTATTACACGGGCAGGTTTAGGGCGCACACGCCCGGTCTTCACCCCTATTACAGGCAGGTTTAGGGCACACACGCCCGGTCTTCACCCATTACAGGCAGGTTTAGGGCACACACGCCCGGTCTTCACCCCCTATTATAGGCAGGTTTAGGGCACACACGCCCGGTCTTCACCCCCTATTACACAGACAGGTTTAGGGCGCACACGCCCGGTCTTCACCCCTATACACGGGCAGGTTTAGGGCGCACACGCCCGGTCTTCACCCCTATTACACGGGCAGGCAGGTTTAGGGCGCAGACGCCCAGTCTTCACCCCTATTACAGACAGGTTTAGGGCGCAGACGCCCGGTCTTCACCCCCTATTACAGACAGGTTTAGGGCGCACACGCCCGGTCTTCACCCCCTATTACAGACAGGTTTAGGGCGCACACGCCCGGTCTTCACCCCTATACACGGGCAGGTTTAGGGCGCGCACGCCCGGTCTTCACTCCTACACACGGGCAGGTTTAGGGCGCGCACGCCCAGTCTTCACCCCTATACACGGGCAGGTTTAGGGCGCACACGCCCGGTCTTCACCCCCTATTACACAGACAGGTTTAGGGCGCACACGCCCGGTCTTCACCCCTATACACGGGCAGGTTTAGGGCACACACACCCGGTCTTCACCCCTATTACACGGGCAGGTTTAGGGCGCACACGCCCGGTCTTCACCCCTATACACGGGCAGGTTTAGGGCGCACACGCCCGGTCTTCACCCCTATACACGGGCAGGTTTAGGGCGCACACGCCTGGTCTTCACCCCTATTACACGGGCAGGTTTAGGGCGCACACGCCCGGTCTTCACCCCTATTACACGGGCAGGTTTAGGGCGCACACCCCCGGTCTTCACCCCTATTACACGGGCAGGTTTAGGGCGCACACGCCCGGGCTTCACCCCTATTACACGGGCAGGTTTTGGGCGCACACCCCCGGTCTTCACCACTATTACACGGGCAGGTTTAGGGCGCACACGCCCGGTCTTCACCCCTATTACACGGGCAGGTTTAGGGCGCACACGCCCGGTCTTCACCCCTATTACACGGGCAGGTTTAGGGCGCACACGCCTGGTCTTCACCCCTATTACACGGGCAGGTTTAGGGCGCACACGCCCGGTCTTCACCCCTATACACGGGCAGGTTTAGGGCGCACACGCCCGGTCTTCACCTCTATACACGGGCAGGTTTAGGGCGCACACGCCCGGTCTTCACCCCCTATTACACGGGCAGGTTTAGGGCGCACACGCCTGGTCTTCACCCCTATACACGGGCAGGTTTAGGGCGCACACGCCCGGTCTTCACCCCTATACACGGGCAGGTTTAGGGCGCACACGCCCGGTCTTCACCCCTATACACGGGCAGGTTTAGGGCGCACACGCCCGGTCTTCACCTCTATACACGGGCAGGTTTAGGGCGCACACGCCCGGTCTTCACCCCCTATTACACGGGCAGGTTTAGGGCGCACACGCCCGGTCTTCACCCCTATACACGGGCAGGTTTAGGGCGCACACGCCCGGTCTTCACCCCTATTGCACGCTGAGCTAGTGGGGACCCGCTGGACGCCATGCGTGGTACACTGCGCCGCTGTCAGGCCCGGATGGTTTTCGCTCTGTGCCTTGCGGTATGTGTGGCCCCCGCACATCATCACGCAGGGGTCACGGAGCCGCACTGCTCCTGGGAGCCGCCTGCATGTGATGAGGAGCGCAGAGGTGCGGCTGTGTGTGCGCCACTGACATGGCGACCGCCCTCAGAGCGCAACATCATAGCTGTCAATGCAAACTTACACGTGACAGCCTTAGATACACTGCCTTGTATCACATGGGACTGGATTAGATACAGCAGGCAGCATCACAAGTGATAGACTCTCTGTTATCAGCCACACTCGGCGGCTCCGCAGTTTTCACCTCACGCTCTGGAAGGCCCCGGATAGGACGTCCCGCTTCCCGCCTCAAGGTTGCCATGGTTACCCTGTAGCGTGCTCACGTAGACGCGCCTCCCGCTCGTGCGCCTCGGTCACATGACTTACCCAAGATGGCCGCCGTCGTCCGTCCATTCAGGCTGTGAGGAGCCGTTAGAATCCGCCGCCATCGGCACGGGGGTCGGATAACGGGCACAACGGCCCTTCCGGACCGGTCATGAGAGGCGGCAGGGAGCCCCGGAGGCTTTCATTGCAGGCGGCAGCTCAGTAGTACCATGCAGAGGGAGGGCACCGGCCGCCGCAGAGAGGAAGTAGGTTTGTTTACATCGGCGGGGGGAGGGGAGGATCCGCCGCCATCCGGGCCGCGGGCGCCGTGTGTGTCCGGGGGGCTCTAACCGCCTGTCCTCTGTCACCCCGCAGACATTCCTGAGAGTGAGAGCCAACCGGCAGACGCGGCTGAACGGTGAGTACCTACCTACCTGTCTGTCTATATACCCCTCCATATATAGTCACCTGTACCTACCTGTCTGTCTATATACCCCTCCACATATAGTCGCCTGTCTGTCTATATACCCCTCCACATATAGTCGCCTGTCTGTCTATATACCCCTCCACATATAGTCGCCTGTCTGTCTATATACCCCTCCACATATAGTCGCCTGTCTGTCTATATACCCCTCCACATATAGTCGCCTGTCTGTCTATATACCCCTCCACATATAGTCGCCTGTCTGTCTATATACCCCTCCACATATAGTCGCCTGTCTGTCTATATACCCCTCCACATATAGTCGCCTGTCTGTCTATATACCCCTCCACATATAGTCGCCTGTCTGTCTATATACCCCTCCACATATAGTCGCCTGTCTGTCTATATACCCCTCCACATATAGTCGCCTGTCTGTCTATATACCCCTCCACATATAGTCGCCTGTCTGTCTATATACCCCTCCACATATAGTCACCTGTACCTACCTGTCTGTCTATAGACCCCTCCATATATAGTCACCTGTACCTACCTGTCTGTCTATAGACCCCTCCATATATAGTCGCCTGTACCTACCTGTCTGTCTATAGACCCCTCCATATATAGTCGCCTGTCTGTCTATATACCCCTCCATATATAGTCGCCTGTCTGTCTATATACCCCTCCACATATAGTCGCCTGTCTGTCTATATACCCCTCCACATATAGTCGCCTGTCTGTCTATATACCCCTCCACATATAGTCGCCTGTACCTACCTGTCTGTCTATAGACCCCTCCATATATAGTCACCTGTACCTACCTGTCTGTCTATAGACCCCTCCATATATAGTCACCTGTACCTACCTGTCTGTCTATAGACCCCTCCATATATAGTCACCTGTACCTACCTGTCTGTCTATAGACCCCTCCATATATAGTCACCTGTACCTACCTGTCTATGTACCCCTCCATATATAGTCACCTGTACCTACCTGTCTGTCTATGTACCCCTCCATATATAGTCACCTGTACCTACCTGTCTGTCTATATACCCCTCCATATATAGTCAGCTGTACCTACCTGTCTATAGACCCCTCCATATATAGTCACCTGTACCTGTCTGTCTATATACCCCTCCTGTACCTACCTGTCTGTCTATATACCCCTCCATATATAGTCACCTGTACCTACCTGTCTGTCTATAGACCCCTCCATATATAGTCACCTGTACCTACCTGTCTGTCTATAGACCCCTCCATATATAGTCACCTGTACCTACCTGTCTGTCTATAGACCCCTCCATATATAGTCACCTGTACCTACCTGTCTGTCTATGTACCCCTCCATATATAGTCACCTGTACCTACCTGTCTGTCTATATACCCCTCCATATATAGTCAGCTGTACCTACCTGTCTATAGACCCCTCCATATATAGTCACCTGTACCTGTCTGTCTATATACCCCTCCTGTACCTACCTGTCTGTATATAGACCCCTCCATATATAGTCTCCTGTACCTACCTGTCTATATACCCCTCCATATATAGTCTCCTGTACCTACCTGTCTATATACCCCTCCATATATAGTCTCCTGTACCTACCTGTCTGTCTATATACCCCTCCATATAGTCTCCTGTACCTACCTGTCTGTCTATATACCCCTCCATATATAGTCACCTGTACCTACCTGTCTGTCTATATACCCCTCCATATATAGTCTCCTGTACCTACCTGTCTATATACCCCTCCATATAGTCTCCTGTACCTACCTGTCTATATACCCCTCCATATAGTCTCCTGTACCTACCTGTCTGTCTATATACCCCTCCATATATAGTCACCTGTACCTACCTGTCTGTCTATATGCCCCTCCATATAGTCTCCTGTACCTACCTGTCTGTCTATATACCCCTCCATATATAGTCACCTGTACCTACCTGTCTGTCTATATACCCCTCCATATATAGTCTCCTGTACCTACCTGTCTGTCTATATACCCCTCCATATATAGTCTCCTGTACCTACCTGTCTGTCTATATACCCCTCCATATATAGTCTCCTGTACCTACCTGTCTGTCTATATACCCCTCCATATATAGTCTCCTGTACCTACCTGTCTGTCTATATACCCCTCCATATATAGTCTCCTGTACCTACCTGTCTGTCTATATACCCCTCCATATATAGTCTCCTGTACCTACCTGTCTGTCTATATACCCCTCCATATATAGTCTCCTGTACCTACCTGTCTGTCTATATACCCCTCCATATATAGTCTCCTGTACCTACCTGTCTGTCTATATACCCCTCCATATATAGTCTCCTGTACCTACCTGTCTGTCTATATACCCCTCCATATATAGTCTCCTGTACCTACCTGTCTGTCTATATACCCCTCCATATATAGTCTCCTGTACCTACCTGTCTGTCTATATACCCCTCCATATATAGTCTCCTGTACCTACCTGTCTGTCTGTATACCCCTCCATATATAGTCTCCTGTACCTACCTGTCTGTCTATATACCCCTCCATATATAGTCTCCTGTACCTACCTGTCTGTCTATATACCCCTCCATATATAGTCACCTGTACCTACCTGTCTGTCTATATACCCCTCCATATATAGTCACCTGTACCTACCTGTCTGTCTATATACCCCTCCATATATAGTCACCTGTACCTACCTGTCTGTATACCCCTCCATATATAGTCACCTGTACCTACCTGTCTGTCTATAGACCCCTCCATATATAGTCGCCTGTACCTACCTGTCTGTCTATAGACCCCTCCATATATAGTCGCCTGTACCTACCTGTCTGTCTATAGACCCCTCCATATATAGTCGCCTGTACCTACCTGTCTGTCTATAGACCCCTCCATATATAGTCGCCTGTACCTACCTGTCTGTCTATAGACCCCTCCATATATAGTCGCCTGTACCTACCTGTCTGTCTATAGACCCCTCCATATATAGTCGCCTGTACCTACCTGTCTGTCTATAGACCCCTCCATATATAGTCGCCTGTACCTACCTGTCTGTCTATAGACCCCTCCATACGTAGTCACCTGTCTGTCTATATACCCCTCCATACGTAGTCGCCAGTCTGTCTATATACCCCTCCATACGTAGTCGCCTGTCTGTCTATATACCCCTCCATACGTAGTCGCCTGTCTGTCTATAGACCCCTCCATACGTAGTCGCCTGTCTGTCTATAGACCCCTCCATACGTAGTCGCCTGTCTGTCTATATACCCCTCCACATATAGTCGCCTGTCTGTCTATATACCCCTCCACATATAGTCGCCTGTCTGTCTATATACCCCTCCACATATAGTCGCCTGTCTGTCTATATACCCCTCCACATATAGTCGCCTGTCTGTCTATATACCCCTCCACATATAGTCGCCTGTCTGTCTATATACCCCTCCACATATAGTCGCCTGTCTGTCTATATACCCCTCCACATATAGTCGCCTGTCTGTCTATATACCCCTCCACATATAGTCGCCTGTCTGTCTATATACCCCTCCACATATAGTCGCCTGTCTGTCTATATACCCCTCCACATATAGTCGCCTGTCTGTCTATATACCCCTCCACATATAGTCGCCTGTCTGTCTATATACCCCTCCACATATAGTCGCCTGTCTGTCTATATACCCCTCCACATATAGTCGCCTGTCTGTCTATATACCCCTCCACATATAGTCGCCTGTCTGTCTATATACCCCTCCACATATAGTCGCCTGTCTGTCTATATACCCCTCCACATATAGTCGCCTGTCTGTCTATATACCCCTCCACATATAGTCGCCTGTCTGTCTATATACCCCTCCACATATAGTCGCCTGTCTGTCTATATACCCCTCCACATATAGTCGCCTGTCTGTCTATATACCCCTCCACATATAGTCGCCTGTCTGTCTACATATACCCCTCCTGTACCTACCTCTATGTAAATATACCCCTCCATATATAGTAACCTGTGTGTACCTACCTGTATGTATATATACCCCTCAATTTATAGCATATATAGCTACCTGTATGTGCCTACCTGTATGTATGTATACCTTCATATAGTCACCTGTGTGTACCTACCTGTATGTATACCCCTCCATATAGTCACCTGTGTGTGCCTACCTGTGTGTATGTATACCCCTCCATGTATAGCCACCTGTGTGTACCTACCTGTGTGTATGTATACCCCTCCATGTATAGCCACCTGTGTGTACCTACCTGTATGTATACCCCTACAAGTATAGCCACCTGTGTGTACCTACCTGTATGTATACCCCTACAAGTATAGCCACCTGTGTGTACCTACCTGTATGTATACCCCTCCATGTGTAGCCACCTGTGTGTGTACCTACCTGTATGTATACCCCTCCATGTGTAGCCACCTGTGTGTGTACCTACCTGTATGTATACCCCTCCATGTGTAGCCACCTGTGTGTGTACCTACCTGTATGTATACCCCTCCATGTGTAGCCACCTGTGTGTGTACCTACCTGTATGTATACCCCTCCATGTGTAGCCACCTGTGTGTGTACCTACCTGTATGTATACCCCTCCATGTGTAGCCACCTGTGTGTGTACCTACCTGTATGTATACCCCTCCATGTGTAGCCACCTGTGTGTGTACCTACCTGTATGTATACCCCTCCATGTGTAGCCACCTGTGTGTGTACCTACCTGTATGTATACCCCTCCATGTGTAGCCACCTGTGTGTGTACCTACCTGTATGTATACCCCTCCATGTGTAGCCACCTGTGTGTGTACCTACCTGTATGTATACCCCTCCATGTGTAGCCACCTGTGTGTGTACCTACCTGTATGTATACCCCTCCATGCGTAGCCACCTGTGTGTGTACCTACCTGTATGTATGTATACCCCTCCATGCGTAGCCACCTGTGTGTGTGTGTGTACCTACCTGTATGTATGTATACCCCTCCATGTGTAGCCACCTGTGTGTGTGTACCTACCTGTATGTATGTATACCCCTCCATGTGTAGCCACCTGTGTGTGTGTACCTACCTGTATGTATGTATGTATGTATGTATACTCCTCCATGTGTAGCCACCTGTGTGTGTGTGTGTGTACTTACCTGTATGTATGTATACCCCTCCATGTGTAGCCACCTGTGCGTGTGTACTTACCTGTATGTATGTATACCCCTCTGTGTAGCCACCTGTGTGTGTGTTTGTACCTACCTGTATGTATGTATGTATGTATACCCCTCCATGTGTAGCCACCTGTGTGTGTGTGTGTGTACCTACCTGTATGTATACCCATCCATGTGTAGCCACCTGTGTGTGTACCTACCTCTATGTAAATATACCCCTCCATATATAGTCACCTGTACCTACCTATATGTTCTTATGTAATCCCTGCCCCCTCCGTATGTGGCTACCTGTATGTATGTGTATATATATCCCTTTGTATATAGTCTCCTCTATGTACCAACCTGTAGGCAGTCACCAGTACCCACCTGTATATGGTGCTGTAATCCACGCCCCTTCCATGCATGGTCACCTGTATATTTTCATCTGTACCTACCTGTAGGCAGTCTTTTGTACCAACCTGTATGTAGTGATGTAATCCCTGCTCCCTCCATATATAGTCACCTGTATATAGTAGGTGGTCCCAGTCTGGGTCGTTGTGGGGGTCCAGCTGTGTTGCCACCTGACTGTACCGCCACGCGTTGTGCGGTCACCTTCGTGATGATGGCGGCTGATGGTCCCCTGTAAGCGGCTGCAGGTGAGAACGGAACCGCAAATCTGCAACAGAAAGGAGTCTGAAGCCGCGAGCGCCCGCAGCCCCACCGCAGGGCCGTCCTCATCCCCTATAGTAATGGAGGCGCCACGTTCAGCGGCTCTCATCCGTAAAGCGTCGGCCATGATCTATCGCTGCCTGCGAGAGGTCGAGGCAAGAAACGTGGTGACCTTTCAGTCCACTTTGTAATTGCTTTCCGCCTCTTGCAGTAACAGCCGCGGCGCCGGCGCTACACCCCGACGCTTAGACCTTAATGATGGGAAGACCTTTATGTTCACATTATGGCCGCTCTGCTCTCCACCTGCGGCCACAAGGGCCGAATAATAACAAAAGATCAGCGCTGCTATTCTTGCGCTCCGGAGCCGACCGCCGTCCTCTCCTCCCGACTCCGGCAAGTAGCATTCATGTTTCTTCACTTTTGATTAGTGGGAGAAGGCGGGAAATGCTGGAAGACGACAGAAGAGCAAGACGGAGGGACAGATGAGCTGATTAGAGATGATTCCAGCCATCGGCATTAATTAGTCACACTGCTCGCTCTCGCCTGCGGTCACGCCGTGCCTCTGGGATCGGCTCCTCTTCCATCGCTGACATTTGGGGGATGTTCATGGGGGTTGTTTCCTGCGCTCTGTTCACACGTTGCAGGACGATCGGCAGCGCGCTCTTGTGTTGCCGCTCGGCGGTGGAACTCGCTGTGGATTTTTTTTTCTGCTTTTGTTAAGACCGATATCAAATCTGCATCACAATGTGTCAGGCGTTGCAGGAAATCCACCCCGTGTAAAGATGGCCGCAGCGGCGTTCACACGGCGCAGATCTGCAGCAGATTTCACTCCTTCAATTTAAAGGGAGAAATCTGCTTTGAATGCCTGCCCGAATCTGCGAGGTCCGAACGCGCTGACGGTGCGGCCGCACGGGCGGATGTACTGGGAGACATCTCACAGCGCAAATCCTGCCTCCATAACCAGACCACGTGGCGCAGTGGACGCGCGGATGAGGGGCTTTTCTTTTGAATCCCCTTCACTTTGTCGCTGACTCTCCGTGTAGAAGGCCTGCACAGAACGTTTACAAGGGCCAAGGACCGTCTCCTGATGAGCGCCGATCGATACAACGTGGCAGTCAGTGCCCGTTACCGCCATTCACACACGGCCGGGACCAACAAGCGTTAATGCGACCGTTCCATATAGAAGTCATTGGTTGCCCTGTTTACACGCACGCTCTTCTGTTGGCTGATCGTGGGCATGCTAACGTGGCCGGATGAGCAGATTGGCGCGCTCGCAGGAATATACTTGCCCGATCGTCAGGCTGCATAAGTGAGCGTTCCACAGCGGAAAATCTGCACCAAGAGTTGCAGCACAAAATGTGCCGCCTATGAGCGCCCCCTAAAGGGCCCGCGAGGCGTCCGCGCAATATAAAATCACATCAGAAACAGCCTTTGTGAATGGCAATGTAAACCTGTAAACCATAAGGCCGAAGCGTATTTCCTGACACAGATTCTGCATCAACAGCGCACACGGAACTAAAGTGCTTCCATCATGCAGATTTCAAGTCTGCAGCGCATGAGTCCCCCGTATGAGCGCAGACTTGGGGTACCATCGCCCGGGCGCTTTCTGCTGCGGGTCTTCATGCTGGTATCCAGATATGACATTACGATATAAGCGGTAGTCAGAAGACCCGTCTGTTGCAGATCTGCCAGTGTTTTCCCACCGCGAGGGTCCTGGGATCTGTTTCTAGCAATCTATGCCACAATGGGCACACTAATTGTTCTGCGCGGTTTCTTGTGACCCTCCTGGGCGCGTCGTACCGCATACGGTGACTGGACTAAGTGTGTCGCCTTCTGTGATATGACGGATGTATTTATGGAAACTTGTTCTCTCTTTCTGTCTCCCGCTCTGTCAGCCCGGATTGGAAAGATGAAACGGCGAAAGCAAGATGAGGGACAGGTATGTCCGCTCTGCAGTCGGCCATTGTCTGGATCCGAGGAGGAGATGAGTAGACATGTGGAACTGTGTCTGGCTAAGGTAGAGGAACAGGGGAGGCCCGGCCAGCCCCGCTCTCTTCTCTCGCTTCCCTGTCTAGATCTCCTCTCCTTTCTAACCCTTGGTCTGTATAGAGTGTCAGCTCTGCTGCCTATTGCTCTTCTTGTTGACTCCATGTGGCCAGGGGTCTTCACACACTTTGTAGTGCCTCTTATGTAGTCGGATGCTCCTTTTTCCAGCTCTAGATTGACTGTTAGTGTAACGCTCCTGGTTTCTCGTATTTCCCTCTTCTCACCGCGCAGCTTCTTGTCCTCCTACAGAGAGAGACCTGCATGAATGAAGACGACTCGGTAGACATCGAGAATGAGAACGGACATCGGTTCGAGGAGTACGAGTGGTGCGGACAGAAGAGGATCCGGGCCACCACTCTCTTAGAAGGGGGATTCCGCGGTACGTAAGACGTTATGTCCGTAGTGTGAATAGACTGCCTCCCAGTCAGCACAGGCAGGGGAATGCACTACACTGACACAAGTATTGGGACGCACATGGAAGGGGTGGAATTGGTTTTATTCCCATTTTCCCCCGATGTTGGCCCACCAGATTCCCACCGATGTGTGGAGGGATTTGCCGCAATTCCTGTAGTAGAGCTCCAGATATCAATGATGGACGTGTTGGGCGCACGGATACGGCGTTCTAGTTCGTCCCGCTCGATGGGATTGAGATCCAAACTTTGGGACAATGAAGTCTGCAGACGTTCTGCCCCTCCGCACTGCGTGCCGTATGACATGGCGCTCGTCATGTTGGTGGAGACACGGAGCTGTACCAGAGTATTACCACAGGGGAGGTGATGCCACATTGTCCGGGATGTCTCTGTGCCCATTGGTGTTGAGCATGGATTTCACTATGGTCCTAGTCCTTCCCAGTACCTGGTGACATCCCCCCACCAGACCCTGGTGTCAGCTCTACACCTGGTGACATCCCCCCACCAGACCCTGTTGTCAGCCCTACACCTGGTGACATCCCCCCACCAGACCCTGGTGTCAGCTCTACACCTGGTGACATCCCCCCACCAGACCCCGTTGTCAGCTCTACACCTGGTGACATCCCACCACCAGACCCCCTTGTCAGCTCTACACCTGGTGACATCCCCCCACCAGACCCCGTTGTCAGCTCTACACCTGGTGACATCCCACCACCAGACCCCCTTGTCAGCTCTACACCTGGTGACATCCCCCCACCAGACCCCGTTGTCAGCTCTACACCTGGTGACATCCCACCACCAGACCCTGTTGTCAGCCCTACACCTGGTGACATCCCCACACCAGACTCCGTTCTCAGCTTTATACCTGGTGACATCCCACACCAGACTCCGTTGTCAGCCCTACACCTGGTGACATCCCCCCACCAGACCCCGTTGTCAGCCCTACACCTGGTGACATCCCCCCACCAGACCCCCTTGTCAGCTCTACACCTGGTGACATCCCACCACCAGACCCTGTTGTCAGCCCTACACCTGGTGACATCCCCACACCAGACTCCGTTCTCAGCTCTACACCTGGTGACATCCCACCACCAGACCCCCTTGTCAGCTCTACACCTGGTGACATCCCACCACCAGACCCCCTTGTCAGCTCTACACCTGGTGACATCCCCCCACCAGACCCCGTTGTCAGCTCTACACCTGGTGACATCCCCCCACCAGACCCCGTTGTCAGCTCTACACCTGGTGACATCCCACCACCAGACCCTGTTGTCAGCCCTACACCTGGTGACATCCCCACACCAGACTCCGTTCTCAGCTTTATACCTGGTGACATCCCACACCAGACTCCGTTGTCAGCCCTACACCTGGTGACATCCCCCCACCAGACCCTGTTGTCAGCCCTACACCTGGTGACATCCCCCCGCCAGACCCCCGTTGTCAGCCCTACACGTGGGGGTGACATCCCCCCGCCAGACCCCCGTTGTCAGCCCTACACGTGGGGGTGACATCCCCCCGCCAGACCCCCGTTGTCAGCCCTACACGTGGGGGTGACATCCCCCCGCCAGACCCCCGTTGTCAGCCCTACACGTGGGGGTGACATCCCCCCGCCAGACCCCCGTTGTCAGCCCTACACGTGGGGGTGACATCCCCCGCCAGACCCCCGTTGTCAGCCCTACACGTGAGGACGACATCCCTCCCCCCGCCCCTCACCAGACCACGTTGTCAGCCCTACACGTGGGGACGACATCCCTCCCCCCGCCAGACCCCCGTTGTCAGCCCTACACGTGGGGGTGACATCCCCCGCCAGACCCCCGTTGTCAGCCCTACACGTGAGGACGACATCCCTCCCCCCGCCCCTCACCAGACCACGTTGTCAGCCCTACACGTGGGGACGACATCCCTCCCCCCGCCAGACCCCCGTTGTCAGCCCTACACGTGGGGACATCTGATGGTTTCTGGGGTCTCCTGTGTGATCCTCTCCTATATACCTGATTCGGGCCGAACTGCTAGGGGGCACATACTTTGTCTACATAGAGTATTTGTGGGTGCTGCTGATTGGTCTGCAGGCTGTCACCCGTACATCTATGTAAGCATACAATGTCTGGGTGTGATAGAATATGATTTTTCAAAAATGGATTCAGATCTGGTAAAACTCTGACATGCGTTGCGTTGGCCCCTCTCCTCCCCCCAGCAATGCAACGCTGCAGCCCCGCGGTGGTCCCCTGCCTTTGTTTAGGAACGGCTACTGCCTGACTGTTGCAGCCAATCAGAAGCCGCTGCGATCAGATGCCGTCTTCCTGGCATCACTGCTCTGATGATGGGAGCCACAATTTAAGGAGAACGGCGCCCCCCTGCTGCAGTAGTCCTAAACCAAGACCAGGAGGACCGCCGGGCTGCGGACGGGGCAGTAAGGCTTCGGTTATTGTCTTAACAGATGGGGATCCATACAAACCCCTATACATCAACAGCTTCTCTGTCCTCGGGACCCATGGGAAGTGTCTGATTGGAGTGATTGCAACTTTTCGGAACCCCACCCTCTCGTAAGAATGGGGGTCTGGAGTCTTCCGGTATGAATGGTCACATATACACACTGCTGCTCCATCCATCTCTATAGGGCTACCGAAAATGGCCGACTACAAGAACTCAGCAGTCTGCCAGCCCTGTGGAGGTGAATGGAGCTGCAGTACCTGTTAGACAGCCGCCCCATTCATATCGGGGGACTCCGGACCTCCATTCTCGTGATTAGGTCATGTTTTTGGTGGTCGGACCGCCACGGCTAGCTGATAAGTTGTTTTGCTGGGGCAATGGCATTAGCTACGTTGGTTCGCTGGCCGCGGTTCTGGTACCTCTTCGGGGGAGACCCGTCCCGTAGCCTGCAGTATCGCTGGACCTGATCGGCGGTACTAGGCTGCAGATTACTCCGTGTCCCCCCAGACCTGGAAACCACCAATGCAGGTTGTACACATGGAGACCGCAGCGCAGTGACCCCATTATTCTTGAGATGGTGGTAGTAATATTTGGCCGTTTTCCCGAGATCTCGCGCCGCTGATGTGTTGGTAATGGAGCATTTGTATTCTGTTGAATGAATGGGGTTGCAGCCGCATGTAAACGGTCTTTTCCTCGAGGCTCTGCAGCACGTCGCATCTCTTGTGCCACAATTGCCGATCATGTCCTGATTGACGAGGGAACGCAGCCTTGGAGTTCAGAGCCTTTTTGCCGGATGGATCCCAGACTGACAGCGTCCGTGGAAACGGCGAGAAGCTTCCCGAGCTCCGTGTAACATGCGGATCCGTGCGGCGCTGACTATCATCCTGAAGGCGTAGACGTGCCAGCTGCTTTATGGAACTGTTGCTTTTCGGCGTCTTTCCTGTGTGCTGTATGACTTTCGCGGTTCCTCGGATGCGGCACATCACCGGCTCGCACACGTTTACTGTCCTATGTCCTTTTCTGCATATTGAGCCCTGATCCGTGTGCCCCTTCCCGCTCTCCGCCATGTCCATGGCTTACAGGACAAACCTAATAAGTCCTGTTTTGGAAGTTGGGTGGAGGAGTCGGTGCCCAGATTGAGCAGTATGTCAGTCTATTGATCTCATGGCATCCTCCTGCCTGCGAGCGCAAGCAGCCGCGTGCCTAATGTGATTGAAAGGCAGTTTAAATGGCGATGACCTTTTCAGGAGGAATTAGATTGCCTGCCAAGAGTGGTTAGATGGAGTGATAACGCCGGCTTCAGGAAGCTGTCCGCTCGGATTCGGAGAGAGACGTGGAATGTGAGCTTAGCAGTAAGCGCCGTCTGTGGCGCCCCTTATCGGGTGCGTGATACACTCCGGGGTTCCCATTGCCTCTGAAGACTTAGTGTACTAGGAGGAGGAAAACGTAGTCCTAACCCAGTTAGCAGACTGGCACCCGCGACCTTTGTGCCCCTGTCTTGTACGGCGCTGGTTCCAGGTTATGCCGGGAACGGGACGCAGAACCTAATCTACCCTGACACTGAAAAGGCACCGCAGGTCGCTCTCCTTGAGGAAGCCACATCAAAAGCCATCAGACGCAGGTTACGTGCCAAGACGTGGCAGCCAGCTTCTCTCACTCATCATCCGCCTTCCAGGGTGACTGCCGGCCAGATGCCAATTTAGGGCAAGAACAGAGGATCATGCCATCGCTTTCATATGGAAAGTCTACTTAGACGGCAGAAAAGGCTTCTTGTAGTGCGGCCAGGAGCGGCGCTGGTCCTTCTGCATCAGGGAGTCCGCTCTGTCCTGCAGGGACCTCTTGCTGCGTGCACTTGCTTTCCATGAGCACTTTGCGCCCCGTGCCCCTAGCGGGCAGCATGTGGGCCGACATCCGTGTTCACCAGTGATATGGGGTGAAGCCCCTCTGGCTGATTACAGGGGGCCAATGACAGCAATGACTGCCTGATACTTCTGCGCAGATTTTCTTTCTTCTACCGCACAGCTGGAAATACGAGCTGAAATGTTCCGTTGCGTACGAATGCGCTGCAGAAACCGCCTTCACTTGTGGAGCGGAACTGATGACAAAATCCAACGCATCAAACGCTGAGGACGGGTCCGCCGCAACAATGGCGATCTATAGGGCGCAGTTTAGGAAGGCCCGCCCCCCTCAATGCTGGGGGGGAAAAAACTACTTCTTTTTACCCAAGTTTCACTTGCTTAAAAATGTGTCTTTTAGCAGTTTTGTAACACTAGTCACTTTTCTAAAAAGTGGGAGGGGCGACGGCAATAACAGACTTACTATAATGGTAATCTTCATAATTAGAACACCAATATATCCCACGGCACTGTACAAAGCAGAGGGAACATAAATGAACATACAGAACATAGAGACTGCCCTGCTCCCAAGAGCTTACACTCTGAGGAAATGGGGGGGAAACGAGCTTACAGCCTATGAGGCGCATATAGGGGGGCACAAGAGCTTACAGCCTATGAGGTGCATATAGGGGGGCACAAGAGCTTACAGCCTATGAGGTGCATATAGGGGGCACAAGAGCTTACAGCCTATGAGGTGCATATAGGGGGGCACAAGAGCTTACAGCCTATGAGGTGCATATAGGGGGGCACAAGAGCTTACAGCCTATGAGGCGCATATAGGGGGGCACAAGAGCTTACAGCCTATGAGGCGCATATAGGGGGGCACAAGAGCTTACAGCCTCTGAGGCGCATATAGGGGGGCACAAGAGCTTACAGCCTATGAGGTGCATATAGGGGGGCACAAGAGCTTACAGCCTCTGAGGCGCATATAGGGGGCACAAGAGCTTACAGCCTATGAGGCGCATATAGGGGGGCACAAGAGCTTACAGCCTATGAGGCGCATATAGGGGGGCACAAGAGCTTACAGCCTATGAGGCGCATATAGGGGGGCACAAGAGCTTACAGCCTATGAGGCGCATATAGGGGGCACAAGAGCTTACAGCCTATGAGGCGCATATAGGGGGCACAAGAGCTTACAGCCTATGAGGCGCATATAGGGGGGCACGAGAGCTTACAGCCTATGAGGCGCATATAGGGGGGCACGAGAGCTTACAGCCTATGAGGCGCATATAGGGGGGCACAAGAGCTTACAGCCTATGAGGCGTATATAGGGGGGGCACAAGAGCTTACAGCCTATGAGGAGCATATAGGGGGGCACAAGAGCTTACAGCCTATGAGGAGCATATAGGGGGGCACAAGAGCTTACAGCCTATGAGGAGCATATAGGGGGGCACGAGCTTACAGCCTATGAGGAGCATATAGGGGGGCACAAGAGCTTACAGCCTATGAGGCGCATATAGGGGGCACAAGAGCTTACAGCCTCTGAGGAGCATATAGGGGGCACAAGAGCTTTTGTAGCCTCTGAGGAGCATATAGGGGGCACAAGAGCTTACAGCCAATGGGGAGCATATAGGGGGCACAAGAGCTTACAGCCTCTGAGGAGCATATAGAGGGCACAAGAGCTTACAGCCTCTGAGGAGCATATAGGGGGCACAAGAGCTTACAGCCTCTGAGGAGCATATAGGGGGCACAAGAGCTTACAGCCTCTGAGGCGCATATAGGGGGGCACAAGAGCTTACAGCCTCTGAGGCGCATATAGGGGGGCACAAGAGCTTACAGCCTCTGAGGCGCATATAGGGGGGCACAAGAGCTTACAGCCTCTGAGGAGCATATAGGGGGGCACAAGAGCTTACAGCCTCTGAGGAGCATATAGGGGGCACAAGAGCTTACAGCCTCTGAGGAGCATATAGGGGGCACAAGAGCTTACAGCCTCTGAGGAGCATATAGTGGGCACAAGAGCTTACAGCCGCTGAGGAGCATATAGGGGGGGCACAAGAGCTTACAGCCAATGGGGGGCACAAGAGCTTACAGTCAATGAGGAGCATATAGGGGGGCACAAGAGCTTACAGTCAATGAGGAGCATATAGGGGGCACAAGAGCTTACAGCCAATGGGGAGCATATAGGGGGCACAAGATCTTACAGCCTCTGAGGAGCATATAGGGGGCACAAGATCTTACAGCCTCTGAGGAGCATATAGGGGGGGCACAAGAGCTTACAGCCAATGGGGAGCATATAGGGGGGCACAAGAGCTTAGTCAATGAGGAGCATATAGGGGGGCACAAGAGCTTAGTCAATGAGGAGCATATAGGGGGCACAAGAGCTTACAGCCAATGGGGAGCATATAGGGGGCACAAGAGCTTACAGCCTCTGAGGAGCATATAGGGGGCACAAGAGCTTACAGCCTCTGAGGAGCATATAGGGGGCACAAGAGCTTACAGCCTCTGAGGAGCATATAGGGGGCACAAGAGCTTACAGCCTCTGAGGAGCATATAGGGGGCACAAGAGCTTACAGCCTCTGAGGAGCATATAGGGGGCACAAGAGCTTACAGCCTCTGAGGAGCATATAGGGGGCACAAGAGCTTACAGCCTCTGAGGAGCATATAGGGGGCACAAGAGCTTACAGCCTCTGAGGAGCATATAGGGGGCACAAGAGCTTACAGCCTCTGAGGAGCATATAGGGGGCACAAGAGCTTACAGCCTCTGAGGAGCATATAGGGGGGGCACAAGAGCTTACAGCCTCTGAGGAGCATATAGGGGGGGCACAAGAGCTTACAGCCTCTGAGGAGCATATAGGGGGGGCACAAGAGCTTACAGCCTATGAGGAGCATATAGGGGGGCACAAGAGCTTACAGTCAATGAGGAGCATATAGGGGGGCACAAGAGCTTACAGTCAATGAGGAGCATATAGGGGGGCACAAGAGCTTACAGCCTATGAGGAGCATATAGGGGGGCACAAGAGCTTACAGTCAATGAGGAGCATATAGGGGAGCACAAGAGCTTACAGCCAATGGGGAGCATATAGGGGGGCACAAGAGCTTACAGTCAATGAGGAGCATATAGGGGGGCACAAGAGCTTACAGTCAATGAGGAGCATATAGGGGGCACAAGAGCTTACAGCCAATGGGGAGCATATAGGGGGGCACAAGAGCTTACAGCCTCTGAGGAGCATATAGAGGGCACAAGAGCTTACAGCCTCTGAGGAGCATATAGGGGGCACAAGAGCTTACAGCCTTTGAGGAGCATATAGGGGGCACAAGAGCTTACAGCCTCTGAGGAGCATATAGAGGGCACAAGAGCTTACAGCCTCTGAGGAGCATATAGGGGGCACAAGAGCTTGTAGCCAATGGGGAGCATATAGGGGGGCACAAGAGCTTACAGCCTATGAGGCGCATATAGGGGGGCACAAGAGCTTACAGCCTATGAGGCGCATATAGGGGGGCACAAGAGCTTACAGCCTATGAGGCGCATATAGGGGGGCACAAGAGCTTACAGTCAATGAGGAGCATATAGGGGGGCACAAGAGCTTACAGCCTCTGAGGAGCATATAGAGGGGGCACAAGAGCTTACAGCCTCTGAGGAGCATATAGAGGGGGCACAAGAGCTTGTAGCCAATGGGGAGCATATAGGTGGGCACAAGAGCTTGTAGCCAATGGGGAGCATATAGGGGGGCACAAGAGCTTACAGCCAATGGGGAGCATATAGGGGGGCACAAGCTTGTAGCCAATGAGCATGTCCAAAGAAGCCCAACATAGTGATTATGGGAGATTTTACCCATCCAGACATTTGTTGGGAATCTCTCAGATAAAAGTAATGGATCCAACAGATTCTTATCCGCTCTTGCTGACAACTTTATCTTCCAGGAGGTCGAAGAGAAAACAAGGGGATCTGCTATCTTGGCCCTAACTCTCACCAACAGGGAGGGAATGGTGGAGGGAGTAAGGGTGGCTGGGACCTTAGGAGGCAGTGATCATGATATCCTTGGATGGTGGATAACAAGGGGAGGAAGACCTGAGAAGACTCAGACCTCAAGGTTGGATTTCAGAAAGGCAGATTTCAATGGACTCAGAAAGAGGAAGACTTCAATGGCTGGATGTTCTTAAAGACAGAAATGTCCAAGAAGGTTGGGAAATATTGTGGAATGAGATTCTCAAAGCACAATCGTTACCAATCCCTAAAAGAAGGAAGAATGGGAGGCATTTAAAGAGACCAGGATGGATGAACACAGAACTTGCACACATGTTAAAGAGGAAGAAAATATGTTTATCAAATGGGAAGAGGGGGAATATCTAAAGAAGCATATAATGCGGTCTGCAGAAACTGTAGGGCAAGTGTCAGAAAAGGTAAAGCTAATAATGAGTTGAGGCTTGTAAGAGAGGCCAAAAGCAATAAAAAAGGATTTGCGGGGTCAAAAGCAGAAAAGTCCAAGATTCTATTGGATGCTTACAGGATGAAAATGGTGAATTGGTTAAGAATGATGTTGAGAAGGAAGAAGTTTTAAATTCCTATTTTGTATCTGTTTTCTCTCAGAAAGTAGATGTCACATGAGCTGATCTTCCCTGTGCTATTGGGGGAATAAAGGAATGTAGGCCATCTGTAAGCAGAGAGATGGTGAGGGAACACATAGCTAACTCAAATGAATTCAAGTCTCCAGGTCCTGAGGAATTACATCCTAGGACACTAAAGGAAGCAGCGGAGGTAATTGCTGAACCACTAGCCATAATCTTTGAAAGTTCCCAGAGAACAGGAGAAGTCCTAGAAGATTGGGAAAGGGCAAATGTTGTCCCTATCTTCAGAAAAGGGAGGAAGCTGGATCCAGGAAACTACAGGCCTGTGAGCCTGACTTCTATACTAGGAAAGATCTGTGAACAGATTATTAAACAGCATGTATGCAAGTACTTGGATGAGAATGGAGTAATTAACCAGAGCCAGCATGTGTTTGTAACAAACAAGTCATGGCGGATTAATCTAATTTCCTTCTATGACCAAATCACCGACTGGGTTGATCAGGAAAATGTGGTGGATATAGTATATCTTGACCTTAGTAAAAGTCATTATTCCTATATACAGGGAGACACAAGAGCTTGCAGCCGATGAGGAGCATACAGGGGGGCCCAAGAGCTTGCAGCCGATGAGGAGCATACAGGGGGGCCCAAGAGCTTGCAGCCGATGAGGAGCATATAGGGGGGAGATGTAGCAGTGCTTGTTCTGTATAATGGTCGGCCATGTTTCACATAGGGTAGTATACAATGAGCTGCTCACCGGCCGATGTCTATATGTGTGCATATGATCAGTATTGTGGTGTGGGGGCTGCAGTGGGAAGGAGGAGTTTGGGTCCTGAGGGGCAGTATAGAACAGTAACGGGATGAGAAGCCTCCATATAGAGATGTTTATTTACTTGGGCATTGGCTTCTCCCCAAATGGGCCGTGATTGGCTACAGCTGTGGCGCTGCCACGGTGCCCCCTCGTCAGTAACGCTACATAATGGGAGGGAGGCTTGCCGTTCAGTCAGACCAATCTTGTCGGAGCTGCAACTGTGACCGTATAGGGGCACCTTTTTTGTGCCAGAAACCCCCTTTATATGGCGCCTGAAGTGCCAGTCTGTAGAGAGCGCCTCATGATCGCACAACTAGCAGTGGAATAGGTCGTCTGAACGGCTTTCTACATGCTTTGTGCTCTCTCCGTGCGCGCGCTCTCGCTCCGTGCACGCTCGCGCTCTCGGCTCTCTCGCTCCGTGCGCGCTCTCGGCTCTCTCGCTCCGTGCGCGCTCTCGGCTCTCTCGCTCCGTGCGCGCTCTCGGCTCTCTCGCTCCGTGCGCGCTCTCGGCTCTCTCGCTCCGTGCGCGCTCTCGGCTCTCTCGCTCCGTGCGCGCTCTCGGCTCTCTCGCTCCGTGCGCGCTCGCGCTCTCGGCTCTCTCGCTCCGTGCGCGCTCGCGCTCTCGGCTCTCTCGCTCCGTGCGCGCTCGCGCTCTCGGCGCTCTCGCTCCGTGCGCGCTCGCGCTCTCGGCGCTCTCGCTCCGTGCGCGCTCTCGGCGCTCTCGCTCCGTGCGCGCTCTCGGCGCTCTCGCTCCGTGCGCGCTCTCGGCTCTCTCGCTCCGTGCGCGCTCGCGCTCTCGCTCCGTGCGCGCTCCGTGCACGCTCGCGCTCTCCGCTCTCTCTCTCGCTCCGTGCGCGCTCTCCGCTCTCGGCTCTCTCGCTCCGTGCGCGCTCTCCGCTCTCGGCTCTCTCGCTCCGTGCGCGCTCTCGGCTCTCTCTCGCTCCGTGTGCGCGCTCTCGAGTGATTACTGTAAGATAAAGAGTTGTTCTTGTAATTACCCGACACAATTATCACATGGCGATGGCGCGGTCCGCGCTCCGTGCCGCGTTGGGTTATTTCTCAGCCTCTCCCCGCTAATCTCTCCTTCCCCGTTTCTAAATAAGCCTGGCAGGCTGTTATCCTCCCATCTCCGGGCTGATTGGCCGCGCAGCTCTGTGACTTTTAATTAAAGAGCTGGAAATGTGTATAAAAGCTGCCAGCGGTGACGGGTCTGGAACACGAGCCGCCAGCAGCAGAATTTCCCCAAGGACTGCCCGCTGTAATGGAAAGTATCTGCAGCCCTGCGAGCCAGGCAAGCGAGATGACGGCGTCATAACCCGCTTACCAACCAACCTCCTTGTTAACCAGGCTGTAGCATTCTCTGCTTGCACCGCTAGTGATTCCCCCTCCCCCGGTCAGCCGCTAACGTGGTCCGAGGGTTATCTAGTGCATAATATATAGTATAATCTACATGAATTAACCCTGTACATTTGTATTAATTTCAGTATTATGTAATGATCTTTATACCCCAGAGCTGCACTCACTGTTCTGCTGGTGGAGTCACTGTGTACATACATTACTTATCCTGTACTGCTCCTGAGTTACATCCTGTATTATACTCCAGAGCTGCACTCACTATTCTGCTGGTGGAGTCACTGTGTACATACATTACTTATCCTGTACTGACCCTGAGTTACATCTTGTGTTATACTCCAGAGCTGCACTCACTATTCTGCTGGTGGAGTCACTGTGTACATACATTACTTATCCTGTACTGATCCTGAGTTACATCCTGTATTATACTCCAGAGCTGCACTCACTATCCTGCTGGTGGAGTCACTGTGTACATAAATTACTTATCCTGTACTGATCCTGAGTTACATCCTGTATTATCCTCCAGAGCTGCACTCACTATTCATCACTGCGTACATGCTAATCATGAGTTCCAGCAGAAAAGTGAGTGCAGCTCTGGAGTATAATACAGGATGTAACTCAGGATCAGTACAGGATAAGTAATGTATGTACACAGTGACTCCACCAGCAGAATAGTGAGTGCAGCTCTGGAGTATAATACAGGATAAGTAATGTATGTACACAGTGACTCCACCAGCAGAATAGTGAGCGCAGCTCTGCAGTATAATACAGGATGTAACTCAGGATCAGTACAGGATAAGTAATGTATGTACACAGTGACTCCAGCAGCAGAATAGTGAGTGCAGCTCTGGAGGATAATACAGGATGTAACTCAGGAGTAGTACAGGATAAGTAATGTATGTACACAGTGACTCCACCAGCAGAATAGTGAGTGCAGCTCTGGAGTATAATACAGGATGTAACTCAGGATCAGTACAGGATAAGTAATGTATGTACACAGTGACTCCACCAGCAGAATAGTGAGTGCAGCTCTGGAGGATAATACAGGATGTAACTCAGGAGTAGTACAGGATAAGTAATGTATGTACACAGTGACTCCACCAGCAGAATAGTGAGTGCAGCTCTGGAGTATAATACAGGATGTAACTCAGGATCAGTACAGGATAAGTAATGTATGTACACAGTGACTCCACCAGCAGAATAGTGAGTGCATCTCTGGAGTATAATACAGGATGTAACTCAGGAGCAGTACAGGATAAGTAATGTATGTACACAGTGACTCCACCAGCAGAATAGTGAGTGCAGCTCTGGAGTATAATACAGGATAAGTAATGTATGTACACAGTGACTCCAGCAGCAGCAGAATAGTGAGTGCAGCTCTGAGGTATAATACCGGATGTAACTCAGGATCAGTACAGGATAAGTAATGTATGTACACAGTGACCCCACCAGCAGAATAGTGAGTGCAGCTCTGGAGTATAATACAGGATGTAACTCAGGAGCAGTACAGGATAAGTAATGTATGTACACAGTGACTCCACCAGCAGAATAGTGAGTGCAGCTCTGCAGTATAATACAGGATGTAACTCAGGATCCGTACAGGATAAGTAATGTATGTACACAGTGACTCCACCAGCAGAATAGTGAGTGCAGCTCTGGAGTATAATACAGGATGTAACTCAGGATCAGTACAGGATAAGTAATGTATGTACACAGTGACTCCAGCAGCAGAATAGTGAGTGCAGCTCTGGGGTATAATACAGGATGTAACTCAGGATCAGTACAGGATAAGTAATGTATGTACACAGTGACTCCAGCAGCAGAATAGTGAGTGCAGCTCTGGGGTGTAATACAGGATAAGCAGGGTATGTACATAGTGACTGCTATGTTTAGGCCACCATTGTGTCCGGATATATAAATGGGCTTCAGACATGACCCCTCCAGGTAACCTCTTGTATCTGGACATCCAACATCTTGAAGCATCTCTGCCTTTTGTATGGGATGTCTGCTTCAGCCATTCTTCTATGGGTCCGCACCAGAGGCGTAGCCTGAAGCTTCTGGGCCCCAATACAAAACCTGTAACGGGGCCCCCAACTATAATGCTTTATTCATAGTAGTGGGTTCCCAAATGGAGAGGAGATGCCTTATGGGCCCCCTAAGTCTCCTGGGGCCCGGGGGTGACCACATGCTCCATAGTTAGGTGGGTGGGCCGTTCCCCCCCAGAGTTTGTCTAGTCTTTGAATCTATATGCTGATTAATTAAATAAGCAGGGCGTTTCATTCTGCGGCCGGCCATGAATGTAGTTTAGGGTTACTGCTTCCACCCTTAATGAACTGTAGCGTTTTCTATCTGCACTTCTCCCCTTCAGCGCTGGGATGTCGTTCATTAGCGGCGGCGCTGGGGTCCTTGTGTGTGACTTCCAGCTGTTCGGTACGCAGTGTTGGGGGTCCTCCGGTGTGCGGACGGATGTTGCCCCTTCTGCTTTAGGTTTGATTCCCCAAGTTGCTGACCTGCTCTGATCCGCTTGCTGTCGGCGCTGCTTACTCCCCAGGACGGTGACAGCCGCTCCCGCTTTTGGTGACGTTTTCACTTATCCTGGGGCGTTACACGAGTCTTCAGATGAGCTCTTAGAGGTGGACCCTCCGCCGGCGGCCGGCCTTGGGGTGCACAGGGGTTTATTAATACCCATCGGCCCCCTACTTGTGCGCCCTTTGGCTTTTGTTCTCTCTCCGTGGCGGTGATGATGATATGAAGGCCTGCAAGGGGTCCCATTAAACACTTCTGGTGGGCCGCGGCTGGAGGGTCAATGTCTTCTGGTAGGATGTAGTTTTGTTCCTGTAAATCAATGATTGGGGGGGGGGGCTTTTCTCCGTTGCAAAACAGTAAGTTGATTTGCGGGCCGCAGTCGGCTGCGTTCGCGGCGCGGGGTGTAAGTGATCTGGATGGGTGCCTTGTGATTGATCGGAGGAGTTTGTCTCCTAACTGTCAGCAGGTTTATAGAGGTGCCAGTCACCAGAGCCGGAGAAATTACCTCTGCCGCGGAGCCATCAGACGGCGAGACAGGCCGCAACTTTGTTGTGCCGTGTTTGTGCGCGCCCCGAGTCCGCGGCTCAATCTTCATTATCCTTCCTCATCGCGGCCCAGAAGCAACTGGCTTTATTTACTGTGCAGCGCTCCTTGTAGTCCGAGATGCCACCCCTCCCCTCTGCTTAATTTCAGCAGACTAATTGGTGCCAGCATGAGCGCTCGCCCTTTGTTCTCCAGTTATAGTTTACAGCAAATTGCTCTTTCCTCCTCAGGCAGGTAATCGGACAGAACCCTGGGCCGGCTTGCAGCTCCGTCCGGGGCCGGCTTGTGAGTGAATGCGGTTTTCCTCCTGTGAGTCCGTTTGGAGGGTCCTGGCCCCCATTATCCGCCGTGGAGACTGAACCGCTAAGCAATCATTAATCTTGCTTCCAACTTACAGATTAATGTCATTTTGCTTTATGATCGGTGGGGGTCCGATCTCTGGAATCCCCCGGATGTGGAGAATAAAGGGGCGCTGCATCCCCCTGACTACAGTGCAGCTTAATGCGACGGAGTTGTGCTGCAGCTTACCCCTCGGCCGGCAGCTAAAGCCTCAGAGGGGCTGCAGTGCTGAATCAGTGATGCTTCCCCTTCATTCTCGGGTGGGGGGTCCCGCAGGCTGGACGCCCCCCGATCACAATGGCATATCAGAACAACACGCCACCCGATTATTGAGCCCTTTAGCTGTAACGTGAAGTCTCTTGTCTCCTGACCAAACTTGTGCTTTTGTATTTCTGGCGATTACTGGAGGGCGCCGCGGACAGATCAGTGGTAAACGCCATCTTATGGGTTGTTTCTAAAGGCGGTCGCTGCTCAGACCGGCGGATACAACGTCCTCCTAGATGATCCTGCGTTGGCGGCTCCGCGCCCTCCTTGGCTCGCCGGCCGCCGTGTCTCCAGCCCAATTACACAGCCGTGCATCTTGTAACACTTTGGATCCTTTGATTTGCGTTTGTTGCTGACCTTTAGCTCTTCCTGTAGCGGTGGCCGTTCTGATCATCGTACACATGTAGCCCTCATGTAACAAGGCTGATTGCAGCGTCTTACAAAGGTCATCCTGTTTCGCTGGTCGTCATGCGCGGCTATAGCTGGCAGCAGAAGTGACGGCGCTGCTCCGTGTCAACAAGACGGCGGCTCCCAATCCATTTTTTTCTCCTTTCTAGCTGCACAGACAGCATCTCGCCGCGGCCGCCCGAGTCAAGCGGCTTCAGACGTCAAATATTTGAACAGCTGCTGTAGGTTTTCACTGGCGCGAACACAGAGGCGACAGCAGGAAATCAGGGGTCAACCTCCGCAGGGAGACTGCTGAAAACTGTCACCAAATGTGTAACCCTGGCAGGACGCGCCGCCCGCTGCACCGCCGCTTCCAGGAACCGTTAGCGCAGCACCTGCGGCTCCTGCATGGCTTTATGAGCCCATTAATCAGGGTTATGATCCCTTCACTAATTAAATTAGTGGGTGAGCACCGTTATGGTAGGTCCGTCCTGGATTCATTGCTGCTGGTTCTTGTATGTGCGTGTTGGCTCTAGTGTTCCGTCTGCCAGGTCAGTAGGGGGCGCCCCTGTGCAGATTGGCTGCTTTGTATTAGTGGTCCAGGCATTGCCATGCTCCTTAGAGGGGTTGTCTGCCCTCATTCCCCTTTATTATCCTCCGGTCAGACAGTGGTTGATGAATGGGGATCCCATGTTTGAGACCCCGTTTATCAGCGAATTGTCCCACCCGCTGCCGAGTGCGGCGGGCTGGATGTGGTGATTAGCAGACAGGAGGAAGTGCGGGGGCAAGGCGTGACTCCCATTGAGATGAATGGGAGCGCCGTGCTGCTTGTTCCTCTTCTGCTCAGGACCGGATGTGACGTGAGGAGCAGGAGGTGCCGCAGCAGCGTTCCCATTGATTTTAATGGGAGTGAAGCCTGTGACCGCACTTCCTCTCCTGTCCACTTAAGACAACTGGACAGCAGGCCGGACGATCAGCTGATGAATGGGCATCCCATGCAGCGGACCGCCAACCATCAGCTACTGATGACCAGTGAAAAGGGGCAAAAAACCCTTTATGGTACCTTCCACAAGGGCCAACAGTCCGGCTCATCAATTAGTTGTTGAAGTGAATGGAGGCGCCGCGGGCCGCGACCGTTCTGACATCCCCTCCATTCACCGCAAATGGCAGTCACTCCAACATTACACAGGTGAACACTTACCTAATATAGACTCCAGTAGGTGATTTCTCACTCAGGCCCTGCCGGCGGCTGCGTGTACGCGGGGTGATTATTGCCCGCATTTGCTGCTTCCAGCGATAATTCAGGTGATAATCGCCCAATAGGAAGGTACCTTTTATTGTCTGCTGATCGGTAGTGTTCAGAGTGCAAGCTCTTGTGCACAGACCCCACTCTAATGCTTGTCTGTGTAAGTTCCTGTATGCGCTCTGTGGTTTTGCTTATTGGGGAAGGATGCCTCCATGGTAACGACCGGCCGCGTTCCGTACGTGTAACGAAGCCTTAATGGATGTAACAACTATTAAACGTGTTTTGTTCTTCGTTTCTCAGGATCCGGATTCGTAATGTGTAGCAGCAAAGAAATGCATGACAGCGACGCTGACCTGGACGTGGACGGGGACGACACTCTGGAATACGGCAAAGCACAGTATCCTTTTATAGAGGTGGCGCGCAGACGACCTAGCTTACACCCTGACTTCGTCCTCCATGGAGACCTTCGCCTCTGTGATACGATCGGTACCATCGGCTCTGCTGCCTGCTTTCCTTGACAAGTTGTCCTGTAGGTACACAGAAGCAGACGTCATCCCTTGTACCGGAGAGGAGCCCGGAGAAGCCAAGGAAAGGGAGGCGCTGCGGGGCGCAGTATTAAAGTGAGCACTGATGACCGCAGACTCCTGCGTTGGGTCCGTTGACACAAAACGTTTGATGTCCGAGTTCGTTCAGGCGGCCTGATTATACCGGAGGATACATCGTCGGCTCGTTCAAACGAGAAACGCTTCCGTCGTTCCCATTCGCCGTGTACGTGCGAGCGACTGAGCGACAACTAGTGAACGAGCCGACGATGATTCTTAGTCCTGCATATAATGAAAAGCGAACAGTTTAGCGGTCGTTGGCGATGTGTGACTCGGCGATTATCGTGCAGTTTGAACAATTTTTTGGAATGATTATCTTTCCGTGTAAAAGAGCCTTTATCTGGGAAGCTCTACGTCTACCTGAGAGGGTGATATGCCTGGACCCGTGCCCTCCAACCTGCGGCTCTACAGCCCTGACCACTGGAGACCATTAAAGGGGTTGTAGCACAATAGCCTGATAGGTGATAAAGTTCTGATACCGATGCCGGACCGTCTCTTGGGGGCTGGGTACCTTCCTAATCCTGCCCCTCTCTGTGCGGCGATGCATGAGCTGCGACCTCCGAGCCCGGCACACGCACCGTTAAATCTACTGGATCTGCCCACCGTAGGGAGAGATGAACTGCATGGGGCGGCCCCGGTGTTCCACTGAGCAGATGTTGCTTTGAGCGATGCTAGTTATGTGTAGTTGGGCCATAACATTGTATGTGCACATTAGTTCGTGGTTGTGATGCTGTAGGGGGCTTCATATCCCCTAAATCGGCGGCAGGTTCCCTTTAGAGTCTCCTCACCGGATGATGGCGTCTCCACCACACTTTGGTTTTATGCTGATATTTGGCGATATACTTAAACGGGAATCTTCTGTTTTCTTTCCCAGCGGTGGAACCCCGAGCACCAGGATAACCACGGAGTTCTCCAAATGGGGCAGCGATGGTGAGTGCTGGAAGCATGACCCAGGCCTGGTATGAGAACATGGAAGTGAAGTGCCGGCGCCCCCGCCTGCATGGCTGATTAATTCTAGGTTTACCTTTGTTGCAGAAATGCCATCAACAAGTAACGGGGAGAGCAGCAAACTGGAAACGATGCAGAAGACGTGTAAGAACAGCGACATTGAAAAGTGAGTATTAACCCTATCCAATCCAATTTTGGAATCAGGGTTTCCTAAAAAGCTTTCTCTTTTTGCTGTTATACAACGGTGCCATCTGCTGGCTAAAGCCAGTGTGTGCGCCAGAGAGGCTCCGACAGCGGAGTGGCTGGCAATAGACGGTAAGACTACCCTGTTGGACGTCTTCTGACATTGGAGCTGTACAAGCTTCAATGAGAATGTAGTTAGACATCAGACAGTGGATTGGAAAGGGCTGAGATCTGCTAATAATCTTCACACATCAGTCCTAGAACGATTCGCCTCAGTCAGGGGAAAGAACGTGTACAAAACAATCGGTTCAGCGGCTTCTTCTGTGCGACTCCTCTTGGCTCACTGACTCGGGGTCCCATCGGCTGTTGGCATTGGGGGATCCCGCCCATCGGCTGTTGGCATTGGCGGATCCCGCCCATCGGCTGTTGGCATTGGGGGATCCCGCCCATCGGCTGTTGGCATTGGGGGATCCCGCCCATCGGCTGTTGGCATTGGGGGATCCCGCCCATCGGCTGTTGGCATTGGGGGATCCCGCCCATCGGCTGTTGGCATTGGGGGATCCCGCCCATCGGCTGTTGGCATTGGGGGATCCCGCCCATCGGCTGTTGGCATTGGCGGATCCCGCCCATCGGCTGTTGGCATTGGCGGATCCCGCCCATCGGCTGTTGGCATTGGGGGATCCCGCCCATCGGCTGTTGGCATTGGGGGATCCCGCCCATCGGCTGTTGGCATTGGGGGATCCCGCCCGTTTCCCCGCACGGTCGCAGCTTAAGCTTGTTCATATTCTTTGTACACTTCTTAATCCTTTTTAAGAGTTTAATATCAGAGATTGGAAACGGCAATTGTTGAAATTCCGAGTCTGGAGGCTCGTTAGAGCGAGTTGTGCTGCAGTGTAGCAAGCGTCACATCAATACCAGTGATGGGAACACCCGGGATGTTAGAAGGCTGCTGCTCAACCCCCAAGGACAGATCTGTGGTGGCTCGGGAGCCCGCCCCATACCGTGCCCTAAGCCCGCTGCTGTCAGCGCCGTCCGGTCATGGCTGGGAAATGGTTAATGGCGTTTCCTGGGACTTAAAGCATTAAAAGGGCTTAAAAGGAGTATGAAGTGAATACTCCCCTCTCCTGCCTATTCCCCGTCCTTCGCTGCAGCCCCAGTGGCCACCGCATGGAGCCTGAACGAAGGGTCGGCGGACAGGGAGCGAGCGAGCAGAGGATGCAACTTAGATTAATCTGAAGCTCTTCACTTTTTTTTCTTTTTATACCCCAGAACACCCCTTTAAATGCCGCGGTCCATGCTGACCCTAGTGTCTGCGCAGCTGGCCAGAGGGAAGCCTCAGCGCAGATGTGGGGTGCCATGGCCGAGCGGGCCTGCAGGGGTGTCTGCCTGCGGCTGCCATTAGGAGTACCATGTGCTGCAGGGTTGAAGTACTTTGTATAGGTGATCACAAGTTCAACTCCCGGGAGCGACCGGAAAAGAAGTGAAAAGACGTTTAATAAAATCGTCTTTGTTTAATTACAAAAAGTGACAGAATACCCCCCCCCCCCCCCCCCCCCCCACCTTTCTTTCCATTAAAAAATGAACCATTGTTCTCGCTGCTTCTATTAAAATGTCGCTCACTCCTGCGCCATGAGCAGTGGAAGAATCAAACCCCCAAATCCACCATACAGTACCTTAACGGGCTCCAATAAGGAGTGCGGCGCCCCAGTAACGAACGCCCCGCTGCGGCGCCCCAGTAACGAACGCCCCGCTGCGGCGCCCCAGTAACGAACGCCCCGCTGCGGCGCCCCAGTAACGAACGCCCCGCTGCGGCGCCCCAGTAACGAACGCCCCGCTGCGGCTTCGTCTCTGGAGTTGTTTCTTCACCACTACCTTTCAAGAGCTGCAACAGAAAAATGGCTGCTGAGGTGAGGGGGGTGAGGGAGTAGCGGCCCCTCAGGACAGACCCCATCAGTGTGCCTTATGTGGCCATATGGATGCCGGCGGGGTCTCCTCCTTGGGGCCGTAGCAGGGAGCTGCCATCGACCCCTTTTTTTGTGCAGAAATGGCCAATATCTGGCTTTATTGGGGTGGGCGCAGTGTAGTAGTGACCACATCGCAGACAGATGTATCTCTGCCCACAAGCGGGCGCGGCGCCCCGTGTGCACCCCCGTTCATCACTCGTGTCCTGGCTGCAGTCCTCCGTCCCGGGAGAGAGTCTTATTACTATCCCTGGAAGATGGGGCTTTGCGGTAATAAATAGTGGCGTCCGCGGTGGCCGGACACGTCGCCCCAGGTGGATCTCAGCAAGTGTCAGGGAAATGAATTGATCACAAAGCTCCCAGCCTGATGTGTATTCAAAAGGGAGGCGAGCGGGGAGTCGGCGACCATCTGCTAACTACCCGCGCCCGGCCATGATATATGGCGCCCCGGACCGCGAGGCTAAATTGATTCATCTCCAGTTTCTGTTTCTTAATCTGGAGCTAAATTGGTTTCATTTTTCTTGTTTGGCGCTGCGGGCGGCGGCGGTGGCGGAGCTCTCCAGGCCGGGCCCGCAGCAGCTCCATTTTTCATAACTCTCTCTTTTCTGTGTTTTCCGTTTTTTATTTATCTTTTTAAACCGCGCCGTTATTGATCGCTCCGCGTTTAGCCTTCCGATTAACATTTACCAAAACAAATGCGTTGGGTAAGCCGAGCTTCATCACCGGTGTCACCGCGCCTCGCTCTTGGTGAATGATCACCTCATTGTGAAAATCTACTCCCAGTCATTATACATCACCGCTCGTGCCGTCCATAACTAATGAGCACGCGGCCGCCATGGACTCTCCTCCTGTAACCTGCCCCTGTTCTCGGGCGCGGCTCGCTCCACACGTCTGTACGTCCTGTCCTCATGCCGGTAGAACACGCTGCTGCGGTTATTAGTCGGCCATGGAGCTAGGCCCATCAAATATGTATGGGTTGTTTTCACTCGGGGTCCGTGCGCCTCGCCATGTGAACGCTCTCTGAGCGCCGGCGCACCGACTGCACATTGGAAGCTGTAGTTATGCAAAAGCTGGAAAAATCACCAGGTTAGAGGGCATACTGGCTATCGAGCTGTTGCAGAACTACAACTCCCAGCATGCCCTATAGCTCTGCAACCTGGGACTTTCCAGTTATTACAAAATTACAGGTTGGAGACCCCTGCTGTACTGTTACAGGGCATGCTGGGAGTTGTAGTTCTGCAGTGATGTAGTGTTACAGGGCATGCTGGGAGTTGTAGTTCTGCAGTGATGTAGTGTTACAGGGCATGCTGGGAGTTGTAGTTCTGCAGTGCTGTACTGTTACAGGTCATGCTGGGGGTTGTAGTTCTGTAGTGCTCTAGCGTTACAGGGCATGCTGGGAGTTGTAGTTCTGCAGCGCTCCAGTGTTACAGGGCATGCTGGGAGTCGTAGTTGCGCAGTGCTCTAGTGTTACAGGGCATGCTGGGAGTTGTAGTTCTGCAGTGCTCCAGTGTTACAGGGCATGCTGGGAGTTGTAGTTGCGCAGTGCTCTAGTGTTACAGGGCATGCTTGTAGTTGTAGTTCTGCAGCGCTCCAGTGTTACAGGGCATGCTGAGAGTTGTAGTTCTGCAGTGCTCTAGTGTTACAGGGCATGCTGAGAGTTGTAGTTCTGCAGTGCTCTAGTGTTACAGGGCATGCTGGGGGTTGTAGTTCTGCAGTGCTCTAGTGTTACAGGGCATGCTGGGAGTTGTAGTCCTGCAGTGCTCTAGTGTTACAGGGCATGCTGGGGGTTGTAGTTCTGCAGTACTCCAGTGTTACAGGGCATGCTGGGAGTTGTAGTTCTGCAGTGCTCTATCATTACAGGGCATGCTGGGAGTTGTAGTTCTGCAGTGCTCTACTGTTACAGGGCATGCTGGGGGTTGTAGTTCTTCAGCACTGTAGCGTTACACGGCATGCTGGGAGTTGTAGTTCTGCAGTGCTCTAGTGTTACAGGGCATGCTGGGAGTTGTAGTTCTGCAGTGATGTAGTGTTACAGGGCATGCTGGGAGTTGTAGTTCTGCAGTGATGTAGTGTTACAGGGCATGCTGGGAGTTGTAGTTCTGCAGTGATGTAGTGTTACAGGTCATGCTGGGGGTTGTAGTTCTGTAGTGCTCTAGCGTTACAAGGCATGCTGGGGGTTGTAGTTCTGCAGCGCTCCAGTGTTACAGGTCATGCTGGGGGTTGTAGTTCTGCAGTGCTCTAGTGTTACAGGGCATGCTGGGAGTTGTAGTTCTGCAGTGCTCCAGTGTTACAGGGCATGCTGGGAGTTGTAGTTCTGCAGTGCTCCAGTGTTACAGGGCATGCTGGGAGTTGTAGTTGCGCAGTGCTCTAGTGTTACAGGGCATGCTTGTAGTTGTAGTTCTGCAGCGCTCCAGTGTTACAGGGCATGCTGAGAGTTGTAGTTCTGCAGTGCTCTAGTGTTACAGGGCATGCTGAGAGTTGTAGTTCTGCAGTGCTCTAGTGTTACAGGGCATGCTGGGGGTTGTAGTTCTGCAGTGCTCTAGTGTTACAGGGCATGCTGGGAGTTGTAGTCCTGCAGTGCTCTAGTGTTACAGGGCATGCTGGGGGTTGTAGTTCTGCAGTACTCCAGTGTTACAGGGCATGCTGGGAGTTGTAGTTCTGCAGTGCTCTATCATTACAGGGCATGCTGGGAGTTGTAGTGTTAAGAAAATTGTAGATCAATGTATCAGTTAATTGTTCTTTTATTGGATTGTAAACTAAGAAAGATATAGCCTGTTGCTAGTATGAGTAGTTAAAGGGTTAAACGAAAACTTTTCTATACCATTACGGGGTAGACAGACAAGATAAGAATCTCCAGACTGCCTCCCTTGCATTCCTTTTCTCTGAATTCATAACGGTCTTATTGTATGTAATAGATACACTTAAGGAGGTGTAACTTATGTTAATCATTTTTTGTTTTAGCCTATCCTGTATTATTAATCTTGGAGGTGTATATACTTTTGCTGTGATGTCATTTGTAGTATAAGAATCAAATACGCCTTAGAATAAATTAGAAATCATCTGATATAGCTCAGGCTAGTGTGATGTGTTTCTCCTGGGCCCAGACTTCTGCACGGGATCTGGGATCGTCTTCTCTTTGATAAACACATAAATTCTCCTTACATGTAGTTCTGCAGTGCTCTACTGTTACAGGGCATGCTGGGGGTTGTAGTTCTTCAGCACTGTAGCGTTACACGGCATGCTGGGAGTTGTAGTTCTGCAGTGCTCTAGTGTTACACGGCATGCTGGGAGTTGTAGTTCTGCAGCGCTCTAGTGTTACAGGGCATGCTGGGAGTTGTAGTTCTGCAGTGCTCTAGTGTTACAGGGCATGCTGGGAGTTGTAATTCTGCAGCGCTCTAGTGTCACAGGGCATGCTGGGAGTTGTAGTTCTGCAGCGCTCCAGTGTTACAGGGCATGCTGGGAGTTGTAGTTCTGCAGTGCTCTAGTGTTACAGGGCATGCTGGGGGTTGTAGTTCTGCAGTGCTCTAGTGTTACAGGGCATGCTGGGAGTTGTAGTTCTGCAGCGCTCTAGTGTTACAGGGCATGCTGGGGGTTGTAGTTCTGCAGTGCTCTAGTGTTACAGGGCATGCTGGGAGTTGTAGTCCTGCAGCGCTCCAGTGTTACAGGGCATGCTGGGAGTTGTAGTTCTGCAGCGCTCTAGTGTTACAGGGCATGCTGGGAGTTGTAGTTCTGCAGCGCTCTAGTGTTACAGGGCATGCTGGGAGTTGTAGTTCTGCAGTGCTGTACTGTCACAGGGCATGCTGGGAGTTGTAGTTCTGCAGTGCTCTAGTGTCACAGGGCATGCTGGGAGTTGTAGTTCTGCAGTGCTCCAGTGTCACAGGGCATGCTGGGAGTTGTAGTTCTGCAGTGCTCCAGTGTTACAGGGCATGCTGGGAGTTGTAGTTCTGCAGTGCTCCAGTGTTACAGGGCATGCTGGGAGTTGTAGTTCTGCAGTGCTCCAGTGTTACAGGGCATGCTGGGAGTTGTAGTTCTGCAGTGCTCCAGTGTTACAGGGCATGCTGGGAGTTGTAGTTCTGCAGTGCTCCAGTGTTACAGGGCATGCTGGGAGTTGTAGTTCTGCAGCGCTCTAGTGTCACAGGGCATGCTGGGAGTTGTAGTTCTGCAGTGCTCCAGTGTTACAGGGCATGCTGGGAGTTGTAGTTCTGCAGCGCTCTAGTGTCACAGGGCATGCTGGGGGTTGTAGTTCTGCAGTGCTCTAGTGTCACAGGGCCGGTATCTTAATTCCAAGTGTTTAATGCTCTGCTGTGCCGGCTGCGGGACGTGTCGCGGGGTGACGAGCCACCGGGTCACCTCCCATTTGTTTTCCTCAATTCCGTGTTGTCATAAATTCATTCCAGCCGGTGGCGGTCGATCACTTTGTCTCGGCGGGCAGGGAGGGCTCTTCGGCATGATGTATGACATGAGATGTCTCTGCCAGCCTCCCAATGAATCACTCCAGCTGTTGGGTGTCAGCGCAGCGGCCGGCGCTACAGGAAGAGACGTGACGCACCAATGTTTATCTAATAATTCTCTAATATTTGCAGCGCCGGTGCGGTTGGACCTCCAGAAGTGTGAAGGGGGGAGCGGCGGACGGTGGGTGGAACAGGAGACTCTAATCTGCTGGGGTGGGTCATCCATCACTGCGACAAGATCATTAATCAGGTGGAAGGAAGGGACGGCGAGGATTAAACCCCCCGGGGGGGCGAGCCGGGAGAGGCTGCACATCACTGTATCCACCACCCCTCGCACCCCTGCAGGGTCTCCCTGCCGTTTTCTTCTTTCGGCCCGTTTTTCGAGCCGATGAGATGAAGTTGAAATAATTGTACCTTTTTTTGTGCTTTTCACCTTAAACCCTTATCTCGGTCTCCGTAGTTAGTTGTTTTTTGCTCGTTGCCTCGTGGCGGCCTGTTTTTTGCGGGACCAGTTGTACTTTCAGTCACTGGCAAAGTGTCGCCGGGCGCCAAACGGGTTTTATTGACAGATTGATTTTCACTTTTTTTTTACTAAATAAGAATTGCATTTTCTGGAATGGGGGGTTTTGGGGGTTTTGGGGGTTTTTTGTTTTTTTTGTTTGGTATTCGCTCTAAACTTTTTAGTACGTTTCCTTTCATCTTGTTTCTAGTCCCACAACAGAACGTCACGTCTTCTCATCACTTGTAATTCTTTGGTGGACTCAGTGGGCAAACTGACGGGCATCTGGGCCAACCTAATCAGCATTCAGCCATGGCATTCCTGGGGGTCTTTTGTCAGCCCCCCAACGGCCATGACAACACATCAGCACTGATGGGATGACCCAGGAATCCCCGTCCCCCTATCCGTATGCTGCGGACCGCAGCATCTAAGCTGTTAGGACGGTAGTGCTGTCCTCCGGGTCGCCCTGCGGCTGCTGCTCTGTAGGAAGCGTTGCCTCAGTCTGTGGCAGGAATCCGAGGTTTATCACAGAACTTCACACATTTAGCGCTTTTCAATGAGGAATTGCGGATTCCTTGACAAATCTACTTTAAAGGGGTTCTGACACTAAAAAAAAAATTTTTTACTTGCCTGGCCAGGACCGATCACCAAGCATGTCCCCTCCGTCTGGCATCTTCATCTGCGGCTTGTAGAAGCAGAGCAGGAGCGGTCAAAATGACCGCTTCCGGCTCTGTTCCGTCTGTCAGCCACTTCCGAGGTGAACGGACGGGCCGCCCACAGCAAGCACGTCACAAGCAGTGCTTGCTGTGGGCGGCCCGTCCGTCCTGACTGAACTCCGAGATTCTGCGCATGCGCAGTGGAGACGCGGCCCGTCCTGACTCCTGTCAGAGGGCACCTCTCCACTACGCATGCGCGCGATCCCGGAGCAGCGCGACTCGTGGAGGAAGAAGCAGAAGAACAGCGCCTGCCGGGAGATGACCCCCCCGATGTCGACAACAACAGGAGACAAGGTAAGTATTAGGTAAGTATGAGGTTTTTATGCCTTAGCAGCCATTAAATCGTGGGTTCCCTGTGTCCATTAGGCAGACCAGGGAACAATGGCTGCTAAAGCATGAAAACATTATTCATGTCAGAGCCCCTTTAAGAAGTGCCGTGTACTCTGAACTCTGCAGATCTCCATTAATGTCAGTGGAGGGCATCTAGGATGCAGATGTGCCGATGCATGTGAACAATGGCCAACAGTGTGGTCACAGAACTGGGCATTGCCATTGGGCACTTGCAGTAGTTTAACCCCTTAAAGCTGCAGGGCGCATATGTTTATTTTCAGCCCCACTTCAGCACTATTCAGCAATTCCAGCAACCTGATTGGTCTATAGTGCTGAAGTGGGGCTGAAAATATATGCCTGCAGGGCGTACATCTGCATCCTGCAGCGTCGGGGTATGTCGTGGCGCGACCTCTCTTCGTACAACGCGGGCCTTGGCTGGGTCTTACACCCTGCGGCAACGCCTCTGATCAGCTGCACCGCTCATCGGAGCTGTTAACCCTTTAAACGCCCCAAACATCATTAGATCGCAAGGAGCTGTTTGGGAGTCATGGCAGCCCGGGGGCCTTCTGAAAGGCCCCAGGGCTGCCTCGGCAGAATGCCTATCAAGCCATCCCTGTGGGGTGGGTTAATAGAATGCCAGCCCGATCGCAGTATGATGTAATGCTATGGCATCACATCATACTGCAGGAGCGATCATAGCATCGCAGGTTGTGGTCCCCCCTGAGGAAAGTAAAAAAAAGTGAAGCGAAGAGCAATAAAGTTTTACTAATTAAAAACGCAATAAAAGTTCATATTCATAATAAAAGACTCTCTAAATTAATAAGACACAAGTGCGGATTTGGTGTCGCTGCGTCTGTAAAGCTGCGATCCATCAAAGCAGCGCGTTATTCCCCCGCACGGTGAACGTCACCCGTCTGCAAGAAAAGATGCAATCAAAAAGCGTATGCAGTCCAGAATGGTGCCAGCGCAAACTGCAGGCCGTCCCGCAAGAAATGGGCCGCGCACAGCTGTCAGGGTACGGCGCTCAGGGGGCGGCGCTCAGGGGGCGGCCGCAGGAAAGAGTTGTAAAACATAAATATCTTAGTACAGAAAAAACTTTGTTTGGTGTGGCAGTAACCGCACCGAGCCGAAGGACAGAGAGATCCGGTCACTTAGGTTGCAGTTGGTGCGCCGTAGAAACAAGACGCCCCGAAAGATGCCGAATGTTATGGTTTGGTTTGTTTTGGTTTTTTTTCATTATACTCTTAGAATGTTTTTTAAGCTTTTAGTACATTATATGTTACCATTAAAAACTACAACTTGTCTCAAAACCCCGCCCCCACAGCGACCAATAAAGGAGGGAGAAGAAACCGAAAATGGGGGGGGGGAAAGGCTGCGTCATTGAGGCGTTAAAGGAAACCCGCTGCTAGGGTGCAGTTAGGGGAGGGACATGTTCATTATGCTCCCTGGATCACGTGGCGTTCCCCTCGCTGCGCGGCATGAAAATCGGACTCTTCAGAGGCCTTTGTGTGCTCTCCTATAGAAGTCTATGGGAGAGCGCTGGTGGGACTTCACAGGGGACACTGCGGGATCACGGGAGTGGGCGAGTATAGAAAGTACATCCCCCGACCCCCTGCCACGTCCCCCACCAGCACCATAAACTGGGGGGTGATTACTGAGCTGTCACCCACTGAAGATCGCATGAGGCCCAAAAATCGGGCTCTTTGGAGGTTGCCAGGCTTGCATAGGACTGCTCACACATGGCGATCTGAAAAGAGTCTGATTTACGTACCGTGTGCGATTGGGAGAGCGGGCGAGAATGAAAGTCTCATCCGGCAGCTTTCTGTAGAGCAGCCTAACTTCGCTTCTGGTGCTGTTGGGACGATGCAGCCACTAGTCAATCCCTCAGGCCGCTCTCGCACTGCCGGGCGCTGCGTCCGGCTGCACGGTGGCCGCTCTCGCACTGCCGGCCGGATGCACGGTGGCCGCTCTATTTTGCACCTTAACAGTCAGGCAATTTTTTTTTCTTCGTTTTTACATCGTTAAAAACATTTTTGTCTACAAAGCTACGATGTGGGCGGCCGTGTGCGCTGTGGGAGGAGCTCCATCTTTGGGGTACATTTAATGAACTGCTTTACTTGTTTGTTCATTTTATTTTGGAGATGATAACCCCCCCCCCCCCCCATAAATTCCGGCACGTTGGGGTAAAGGTTTCCTTGGCGGGCCGCTCGGTGTAAGTGCCTCTTGTTCTGCGGGGCGATACAGTGACCGTGATCCCAAACGTATGGGGTCTTTGTGTGTTACTATTCACTTCACTGAAACCACTTTGTAAATGCTGATGATTGTGGCTGCGCGCCCCGCGGCCGTGTTTGGCCAGCCCCGCCGCGGCCGCCGCGTTTCTTCCTGATCACTTTTTATTGTCCCGCTTGGTTTTCAGCGTTTGCGCTGTGGGTAGCGGCCGTCATTTATAGTTCGGGTTACTACAAACGTGGCCATATGGAATGCTGCTTGTTTCCGGTGACCGATGACCTTCCTGGAGAGACGTGCGGGTTATTTATTTTTTTAATAACCTTTTATTTAATGTGATATTTATTAGTTTTTTTTTTTTGTTCTATTTTAACCCATTTTTTGGTCCCTCCAAGGAACTTGTAGATGCGAAGCCCAGGGCATCATTAAAGGGGTTGTCCAGGACGTTTCCTATTGATGACTTCTCCTTAGGATGGTGCCGGTCGGCTGCTGAAGATCCCCACTAATCAGCTGACTGCCGTAGGCCGCCTGTCAGTGCGGGCAGCGCTGGCAGCAGATAGTGCTGTCAGTAATGCAGCGGCCCGGGTTGGTATTATACTGAATTTAATAGGAACTGCGCCTGTAGTACCAACCCGGACAGCACTGACATCAGGCCTGCAGTCAGCGGATTGGCTGGCGTGCCAAGTGGAAGGCCTGGACTACCCCTTTAAGAGCCTACAGCTGTGACGTATATTGTCCAGCGGCAGGCAAGCGGTTAATGTGGTGCATTTAAAGGGATTGTCCCATTTTGACAAGTTTTTGTGGGGATGCTTGGCTTTTAGTGGCCGCAGCGAGAGCTGCTTTGCCCCCCGGTTCCCTGTATTTGCCCCAACAAGGCAAAGTATAGCAGTTGGCCAAAGAGACAGTAGAGTCCCTTAATGTCAGGAGGATCACACAGCGGCGGCTCGGCCTCCGGGTTCTTGCTATTTGCGCGGTCATCGGCTTTTGCATTTGGACACCAGATTAATAATGTGGATTTCTCATCTTTCGGCCTCCTTATAATGTTCAGCCGGTCCCCATTTGTGTCTCCCCATGGGGGTATCCCTAAATATGATGTTCTGTCCCCCCTCAGTCTAGATCAGGGAATACCAGTACAGACATTATCCCCTCCGCTTCTGGGCGGATCACCAGCTGGTAAGGTGGCATCCAGTCACTTCATGTTCCCGCAGTCCTTGCCGTCCCCATGGGTACGGGTCAGGAGTCGCCGACTACAGATTAGAGGGAATAGGTTTTGGAGGCTCATTAATTCATAACACGGACTGAACATGCAGGAATACGCGGGGCCTCGAGCCAGGGATGTCGCCTCTGCGCTGCCCCTGTAGCCGCCCGCTCCAGGGATGTGGCAGCTGCCATCTTCATAGATTGCGATCCGATTATTCCTGCCCGTCCTTCTTTAACCAAGCAGCAGAACTGTCTTTGGGCTCAACAACGGGCTAGAGAAGCATCGGTGTAAAGAATGGCGCAGCTCGTCGTATCACAGTGTGTGAGCGTTCACAGATGATATATCAGGGCCTTATCACTGGAATGCCCGCACTGACGGGGTGCCATCAAGTACCATGCCCGTGCCTGGGGAAGGCCCTTCTGCAGGTCGTCTTGAACCTTTCACTCCTCTCTGAAGGGTGTCTTGGTTCGGCACACTTCGCCCTCGTATCCCCGCGGTGCGTGGGGTTTGCTGGATGCGTCTTGGATTTTCCAGCAGATCACGCTTGTACTCTGAGGAGCCGCTTTATGTTACCCTCCTGTTTGGCCACCTAATATTCCAGCCTCTGCTGCCAAGCCTGTCATCGCCTCCCGTGGCCCTGGTTAACACTAATAGTTATTTGGATTGCGAGGAAGCCTGGTCCTGTAGTGCTGATAGCGGAGGCCTCTGCCAAACCTGCCACCTAACCCCCTATTCACATGAGATAATTAGCTGGAGGCCGGCCGCTCATGGGCACGTATCTACGCCAGTCACTCTCTAGTTGCTTGCTTCGATACATTGTATCAGTGTAAGTCCTCATGGTAGCAGACCAGTCCGCTGTGTGAGGATGCGGGTTACAAATCATGTATTTAAACAGGAATATTGATTATGCAAACGAGATGAACCCGTCGCTGCCGAACATGAAATGCCTGTAACTGGAGAGAACTGTCGAGCCGAGGATCGGGCCTGCACTGTTGGCCGTCCACGGCTCGGTCTTCCACATTTTGGGGACGTGGCAACAGTCAGACCGGTCAGCACTTGATCTGAACCTCGCTCAGCAACGCTTGGCTCTGCCTAGCGGCGCTGCTGGCTGAAGCACTACTATGCCAACTAGACTTAACATAGGAACTGTGACCGGCCTGACAGTCACTCCATGGATCAAACTCACATTTTATGATTTTACGGCGGTGGTGAGGTGGTCACAAATCTAGTAACACCAAAATTATCCAAAGGTCACGCAAAGGGGTCAATGTGTGGGGCAAGAAAAAGCCTGTAGGCTCTTTCATATTAGATGTGTAGTCTTGGAGTATTGCGCTCACTCTGAGGTTACCATGGGAATATCGGTGGGCTGAAGTATTGTGCTTGCTCTGGGGTTACCACAGGAATATCGGTGGGCTGGAGTGTTGAGCTTGCTCTGGGGTTACCATGGGAGCATTGATGGGCTGAAGTATTAGGTTTGCTTTGGGGTTACCACAGGAATATCGGTGGGCTGGAGTATTGTGTTTGCTCTGAGGTTACCACGGGAACATTTAGTATTGGTGCTAGCAGGGTAGTTCCCAAGCAAGCATGGTGATCCAGTACTGCAGTAGCGGAGAGGTTCACCAGGTTCAAGCTTTAACACAAAACGTCCCTATAGTCCTCCATGCCGGGGCCCGCGGGTGTGAGGAGGCGTCCGGCAGTTTGCTTTGTCGTGGAGAGCGCTCTTCAGAGCCGTAAGGGATCCGTATCCAGAAGCGGCGCCGTCCTCTCCGGCTCTGTGTGATCTCTGCAGTCGCCATTTACAAAGCACAATCCAGAGTCAATTAAGATTCTGCTGCTGCAAATTGCGAGATAATGTAATTAAGCGGCGCGGCGCGGCTCCTCGGGGACGCACTCAGATTGCTCAATTTAATTTTGAGCAACAAAGACGTGGCTATAAGTAAACTTATGATAAATGAGAGGCGCGGCGGCGGCCGGCCGGGGGGGCCGCCGAGTACAGAGGTCAGGTGGGAGGCGACTGGCATCCGTGCTGCTGTCTCCTGTGGGTGCAGAAGGGGCGCGCTCATTGCCAGATCTGAAGCGCCGGGCGTCTGTGATGAATATGTGGTGATGCCGCGTGTATTAAACTACATGGAATAATTACTGCGCCAAGTCCCCATAGAATAAACCGCTTCGCATCGCTTTATACCCTTCAGTGTGGGCGCACCTCCTGCTGTCTTACCCAGCGCCGTCAAATCGTAATGTTCTAATTAATCAGTGATGTCATCAGTAGGAGGCGGGGCTGTGACTACCTCTCAGACATGAGATACAGGCTCGTTGTCAGCAGTAATAGATGTCTCTGTAGTATAAAGTGTGCGGATCTTGTGTCTGATTACGTCATATCAGTGATGTCATCAGCAGGAGGGGGGGGCTTGACATATAAGTCCTACCCTGAAAATAAGGCCCTACACTACATGGGGGGGGGGGGGGAAGCAATACTCACCTAGTAGCCGCCATCCGGGTCCCTCCGGCTGGTCATTGGCAGGCTTCTGTGTAGTCCTCAATGCCGATGGAGCATCTCTAGCTGGTGACAGGGCTTGAATACCCCGCCTCCAGCTAGCGATTGCTCTGATTGGCTAAGGCGGCGCTCATGAAGCAATCGGAGCCATTCATTGAATGATGACATTGAACGATTGTAATTGGTTCATCGAGCGCTGGCTTTAATTGACTGAGGTGACGTTCATGAACCAATCAGAGCAATCTCCTGCTGGAGGCAGGGTATTCAAGCCCCGTCACCAGCCAGAGATGCTCCATCGGCATTGAGGACTGCGTGGAAGCCTGCGAGAGGGATCCGAACAGTAACTGCTAGGTGAGTATAAGACACCCCCTGAAAGTAAGACCCAATGCCTCTTTTAGGGTAACAATTATTATAAGCCAGGGTCTTATTTTTGGGAAGCACTGTAGAGGCCACTGCAGTATAAGGCGTCGGACCTCACAGATTACTGGACAGATGAATTATTTTTGGCGTTAACGGGCAAAATAATCTTTCTGTAGCCATTTAGCATTCTGTCCGCAAACAGGGACTCCTCGCTGCCCCGGCCCCCGCCCCCCGCCACGTTCAGCCTGTGATCCGTCCCAGCAGGAGTCGATCCCACAGTTTGTCCCAGCAGGTTCTAACGAGAAGAGTGCCGGGCGCGGGGATTTTAGCATAGTTTGCAGGCAGCAGGGGGTGAGCGGAAACAGCCGTATAAAACATTTGCCTCGTCTCGGGGTCTCCGGCGCTCTTTTGATTAGCGGCAGATGAAGGCCCCCGATCTGAGGAGTCGTCGCTCATGATTCCCTTCTCTTCCTAATAGATGGATATTTAACAATGTCTGCGAGCGTATGAAGTGATAATAACTAAATCAATACCCCCGCCATTGATTTTGTCCCAGCTCCCTGCAGCGTGACGCAGCGAGCGGCGCCTTAATTCTCCAGCTAACTAGCGGCCTGATCCGCAGTCTGGCGATTGATTGCCTTTTGTATTAGCATTGTGCGCAGGCTGCTGTAATAATTCTATTAGATGGCCGTGTCCGTCCAGACGCAGCGCCACTTTACATCTCGTCTTACTTTCCGTCCTCGTCCCACGCGTCTTTCATGTAACTTTGCTTTTTGTGGTTGCGTCGCTGAAGTCTCGCTTTAATGAGCGGCGGCCATTCTTGTTCCTGATCCGCTGCTGATACATTGTAGCGTTGCCTCCTCTGTGTCACCAATCAGGATGGGAGTAAGTTGGGTTTTTGTTTCTTTGCCTCAGGATCACAGAACAATCGGCGGTGACGACGTTCGAAGCATTAAAAGCGCGAATCCGGGAACTGGAACGACAGCTATCCAGGGGGGACCGCTACAAATGCCTCATCTGCATGGTGAGTATGTCCTCGCTGCGGGCGCTCACGGGGGCAGCAGTAGGGTAGATGCGCGCCAATCCACTAGCTCGTCCAACGGCTTTTCACACAGGCTGGTTTGTCCGTAGATTCATCCCTGTAGAATCGCGTTGTTGCTGGCAGCGAATTCACAAGGGGAGATGTGCCGCCGCTGACCAGGAGGGGGTTGGGGGGGGGGGGCACAAACAAATAAGACTGGGTTTTGGTCATTTGTCAGGTCATGGATGGCGTCTTCAAGCAGCCTGATAATCGGGCCGCACCACGGAACGCAGCCTTGCGGTTTGGCTCACAGCAGACACTCTGCTTGCCGATCACCCAGAGTCCAGTGAAGGCCGCCATCGAGCGGATGGCACTCCGGTCTACATGTGACGGCCCCTTATGTTTCACTGGACACGAGCAAATGAGGCTCTCGGGGCCGGCCACCTCGTGGGAAGCGCCTCTGTCTTGGGGCTCGTTGCGTGGCGGTTTGTTCTGGTGGGTCGCAGCGGGGATGTTTGCACGCTTCTAATTCTCTCCTATCTCTTCGCCAGGATTCCTACACAATGCCCCTGACGTCCATTCAGTGTTGGCACGTGCACTGCGAGGAATGCTGGCTGCGCACTCTGGTAAGACGGGGGGCCGTTCGTGAGCCGGGATGGGGGGCCGCGCCACTAATTACACAACACAGAATCTGTTTGCTCTTTTATAAGCGGTTCCTGTGGGCAGATCTGCTCGCTGCTGCTCTCCTCCCGTCGTTACTGCGGCGGTTTTCCCGATTTGCATGCTGTTCTGCTCGGCTCCGACTCTCCTAATTGCTGCCAGACTTACTTACGTCTCCCAAGACTTTTCCATTTTCTATAACCCAAAAAATAGGAGGGCTGTCTGGAGCAGCGCTGCCTGTGTGTTCGCTGCCGCCCCCTGCTGGTGCCATCGCTTCTTGCTGTTAGATCCCGTCCGTCCTGCTCAGCGTCGCCTCCCTGTCTGTCGGGTCGCATTTAGAAAGAAAAGGAAATCTTTTCCCATTTTCATCACTTTTCTCATCCTGCATATATGGACACGCACCAGGCTGGTATAGAGCAGCGCCCTCTGTGGCCAGGAGGGGAGGGTGGAATGACACCTTGGAGCATGTGCGCTGCTGCTGTAGTTGGGATAGAGTGCAGATTTTGGACAATGATGCAATAGGCGTCCGCGATCCGCTCCGCCACATTGAGCGCTCCCAGCCGGGGGATAAACACGCAGCACGGAACTTGGCACTTGTGCTGGGAAACAATTAATAAGCGTCCTCTCATGTGTTCTCCCCCCACCTCTCGGACCCTCAATTTATGAAACCAGTCCTCCCTGCCTGAAATAGCCAGCGACTAATGCAGCCATTAAAACGTAGCCCGAAGACGGCCGTAAAAAAGCCTTGGAACGCCTCGCTGTTTTTGTGTCTTGATCAAAGTGGATGTGTGTAATCTCGTTAAGTCTGCCCTTTAGCCCTTCCAGCGACTCCCCCTCAGCGGTCTCCGGCCCCCTTCACCGCGCAGGGCGCCCCCTTTTTCCTCCATGTTTCCAGCAGTTAAGCGGCTGCAGCTGTATTCTCACGTGTGGCGGAGCGTCCTGCTAAACATATCAGCCCCCCCCGCTCCTCGCACATGAAAGTGAAACGCTCGGATAATAAAACCCTAGAAAAACCCAGTAATTAACGCAGTGGGTGAATGCGAGCAGCGGGACGGACCGCGGGATGATTGTGCGCTCACATCCGCCGTAACAAAGGCTTTCCATCTCGCAATAAACAATGTGGCTTTTAATAGGCGTGAGGGGAGGCGGCGAATCGCTCGCAGAAGGAAAAGCATTTTTATATGTCAGCGATGAAAGGAGCAAATATCTCGCCCCCCAAATAAAACCTGGTCTAGCAGGACAGGTGCGGGCGGTTATGGGGCCACGGAAGGCCGTGGGTGGAGGGCGTGGGCTTCAGCGCCAGAGAAATAATGACTTGTAGAGCCAACCGCGCCGTTGGTGGTCGGACTATCCCAGATCAGATCAATTACAGACGTGCGTAGCGACGGCGCCATCGCTGGCCGCTGCAGGTAGTGGCAGCACTTGTCCTCGGAGTCTCCTGGCCGCCATTGCAGCTCCTGCTGGATTTTAAAACTTTTAGAAACTACATGGATGTAACGTAAGAGTTGGATGGGGGCGGCCATCTTGGTGGGCGGGGCTTTATCTTCTGCAGTGTCCTGACCTTCTGTCTCTCTTGTAGGGGGCGAAGAAGCTGTGCCCGCAGTGTAACACCATCACGTCACCCGGGGACCTGCGGCGCGTCTACTTGTGACTGACCCGCCCTGGTGGGCTCGGAGGCGTCTCGGTGGCGCGGCCCAAGAAGATTTGGAAGCTTCAAAGACGTTTTTAGTTGCAGAGGAGCAAATAAAACTGTAAAGTTAAAGACTTTCTGGACTTGTGTGGCTTCCGGATCTTTCCCTCCCCGTCGGCACTACGGGGGGCGCAGGACCCCTGCGCGGCGCTCTCTACGTTTTCTCTTCTCCCTGTTCCTGCTGCTGATTTTTAATGTTTCTCCGGATTCTCCCAGCGCTGAGGATTGGCCGCCGCGACCCTCGGAGTATAATTATTGTTTACATCACCCTGGACGGCGACCTGTACAGCTGACCCCACTGTGCTTTGATTTTCTCGTCCCCCCCACCCCGTACGGTTTTGTGATTTTATATATTTTTTTTTTTGTAAAAAGCAGGGAAAAGAAGAAAACTGCAAGAAATGCGAAGCACATGTAATATAACGATATGTATAAACTGAAGAGACTCCAGACGTTAGCGAATATCTTCCTTTTCTCAGCGGGGGAGGGGCGGGGTCTTCGTAATTTATTTTTATTTTTTTTTTACATTTTTAGTTTGGAAATCTGTTTCCCCAGCGAATGGCGCAGACCTGGCTGAGTGCGGGATTCTGGGTAGGGAAGGACAGCCATGGCAGCCGGTGGGGGATATCCCCCCTAATGAGCAGCTGTGTGACGGGCTCGGGCTCTGGCAGCGGCGGCTCGTGCCAGTAATCCACTTAATATTTTCCTGCTGCTTCCCTTCCAGAAAAGAGAGGAAACAAAATTCTGTTCTTAGCGCCAATTTGTATGGAAGACGCTGCATTGTGTCCGGCGCCGCGCCGGCACCTCCAAGACGTTTTACATTTCCTGACCCGATATCCGGGGACTCGTTACCAGGATGCGGAAGTAATGGACACATTGACCTCTGACCTGGAGCCTCACATTCGTAGTCCTCGTTTAGCGCTATTCCAGTCGCGGGGACTTCAAAATGGGGGCCAGAAAGGCGACAACGGCAGCTGTGAAAACACCATGGCTGTGTTGTACACTAGGGGGCAGACTTACTGATCCTGTCTGCGCTCAGATCATCGCCACCAAAATCCGTGTCCCGATCGGCAGCCGTTGAAGGGATGCCGCCTGCAGACGTGTGAGCGCACTCTAATATGGAGACTAGACCGTCTCTAAACGCGCCACATTTATCACTGATGCCACATTTTCGCGGCTGATCTCCTCCAGCGAGTTTTGCGCGTTGTGAGACGGGAATACAACCCATTATTTGCAATCATTTTTTCGACATCCGTGCATGTGACGGCCTTCTGCTCGGCGGCGCGGCGTTCTTACGAAATGTGATGGTTCCCAGCCAGAGAAACCAGGTGGCCACAAACATACATGATGTCACAGCTGGAGCCGTTGTGACCTCGTGTATTGTTGTTGGCCATTCCAAGGCCTCGTATCTACAGGATCGCTCGGCTTCTCCTACTGAGAACGATCACATTAGCTCTACTGCCATTACACTCCGAGGCGCCCGCCGCTCGCTCGCGGGGATGCCACTGACTGCTGGGCGATAAATCTGTCCCATTTTAAGACCATCTAGTCTAACTTCATGTTACCTATTAGTTAGCCTTGTTTTGCATAACTTGGCACTTTAGGCCACGCCCCTTTTCCCACAAGGCCACGCTCCTTTGTCAGAGATGTCGGAAAAAGGATCTAAAGTGTCTAAAGGCCTTCTACATGGGCATTTACACAGGAAGACTTGGCGTCGGCTGGCGGGGAGTGAGGGACGTTTACACCGGACGGCGAGCCAACAAGGCTCTTAAAAAAAAAAAAAAGTGAGCGATCCATTACCGCATTCCCACTGAACGATAATCATTGCGTGTAAATGGGCCTTAACAGGCTTTACACAAGTTTACACTGTTTTAGACCAATTTTCGGCGCAGTTGTGAATGGTGATGCTGCCGTTCCTGCGGGAATCTGTGGGACAGAGCGGCCCCCTGTGACCTCGGGCCACAATAGTAGAATCCTCCTATTTTAGGAGCCCCCCCTATCTCGTTCTCGCCTTTCTTTCTGTGTCTATAGATTTATTCTGGCTCATCCCGGCCAGCTGAGCTCCAGGCGGCCGCAGGGCAGTCAGCCGTGCCGCACATTTGCATTGACCCTTCGTTTCCCCGGTACATCATCTACAATTCAGAGCGGCCGCTGCGCACTGGCGAGGGAAGGGTTAACCGTATGAAATGGATTCTATTAGATATGGATTGGAGGCGGCAGGAAATGAATTGGGTTGTTAACATGGTGACCCGCAGGTTGACACGAGTTAGTGACCCGGATCCTGCCAGCTGTCATGGGGGGGGGGGGGAAGAGGGGAGAGATAGAAGTATTGGTGCCAGGAGGGGCGACTCCTGGCCAAGCATCACGTGCCAATAAAAATGTCAAGTTAGAGTTTGCTGTGTCTGTGCGGACTGAAGGTGCTGAAGTGATTTCAGTGGGACCTTAAGGACCTGCATGGCCCGCGGCCGCCGTGCGATGTGCATGCGAAGCTTCCCACTGAAATCAGGGGAAACCCTTCTGATCCGCGGTCGCACAAGAGAATCGGAATCCCACAGAGGTGAGAACTGATTACCTGAAAGCCGCCTCACATCTGCGGGTAAATGGCGCTCGCCGTGTGGGTGGTCTGGTGACTCTAGGAATGTCCAGGCACCCACATCCATGCAGCGTTCACTCTCTGTGCCGCGCTCCGCCCGCCCGCAGCGTTGTGGCCACCGAGGAGTCGGGGATTTTCTAGTATTTATTTTCTACCTTTTTCTGGTCGGCAGTTTGTGGAAACTTGTTGTTTTGTTGGAATAAAATTACAAAAAAAGTTGAAGCTGAAAACTAAAATTACAAAAAAAAAAAAAACAGTTCCCCCAGGAGGCGGCGGAGGCCCCTGCAGTCGTGTTCATGACGTGTGTCCGTGTATATTATATCCTGCGGCTTCTTGTCACCACCATTTGTAAACTACATTTGACATTAAAGAAGTATAAATCTGCGAGTGTCCTGATTACTGCGCCGCGCTCTGTACCCCACGCTCTCCCGCTGCCCATAGAGACTGCGCCGCGCCCTGTACCCCACGCCATACCGCTGCACAGAGACTGCGCCGCGCCCTGTACCCCACGCTCTCCCGCTGCCCATAGAGACTGCGCCGCGCCCTGTACCCCACGCTCTACCGCTGCATGTAGCGACCGTGTCACCCATCCCCATTACTACGCCGCGCTCTGTACCCCACGCTCTCCCGCTGCACGTAGCGACCACATCACCCATCCTCATTACTGCGCAGTGCTCTGTACCCCACGCTCTCCCGCTGCACGTAGCGACCGCGTCACCCATCATAACTGCACCGCGCTCTGTACCTCGCGCTCTGCCGCCGCATGTAGCGACCGCGTCATCCGTCCCCCTTACTGCGCTGCGCTCTGTACCCCACGCTCTATCGCTGCCCGTAGCGACCGCGTCATCCGTCCTTATTACTGCGCCGCGCTCTGTACCCCACGATCTACAGTAGAGCTCCATAGTGTAACCGCTCTTACAGTAGAGCTCCATCGTGTGACCGCTCTTACAGTAGAGAGCTCCATGCTGTAAGCGCGGTCACACTATGGAGCTCTACTGTAAAATCGGTCACAGAATGCAGCCTCTACCGTAAGAGCGGTCACACTATGGAGCCCTACTGTAAGAGCGGTCACACTATGGAGCCTCTACTGTAAGAGCGGTCACACTATGGAGTCTCTACTGTAAGAGCGGTCACACTATGGAGCCTCTACTGTAAAAGCGGTCACACTATGGAGCTCTACTGTAAGAGCGGTCACACTATGGAGCTCTACTGTAAGAGCGGTCACACTATGGAGCTCTACTGTAAGAGCGGTCACACTATGGAGCTCTACTGTAAGAGCGGTCACACTATGGAGCTCTACTGTAAGAGCGGTCACACTATGGAGCCTCTACTGTAAGAGCGGTCACACTATGGAGCCTCTACTGTAAGAGCGGTCACACTCTGGAGCCCCTACTGTAAGAGCGGTCACACTATGGAGCCTCTATTGTAACAGCGGTCACACTATGGAGCCTCTATTGTAAGAGCGGTCACACTATGGAGCCTCTACTGTAAGAGCGGTCACACTATGGAGCCTCTACTGTAAGAGCGGTCACACTATGGAGCCTCTACTGTAAGAGCGGTCACACTATGGAGCCTCTACTGTAAGAGCGGTCACACTATGGAGCCTCTACTGTAAGAGCGGTCACACTATGGAGCCTCTACTGTAAGAGCGGTCACACTATAGAGCCCTACTGTAAGAGCGGTCACACTATGGAGCCTCTACTGTAAGAGCGGTCACACTATGGAGCTCTCTACTATAACAGCGGTCACACTACGGAGCTCTACTGTAAGAGCGGTCACACTATGGAGCCCCTAGTGTAAGAGCGGTCACACTATGGAGCTCTACTGTAAGAGCGGTCACACTATGGAGCCTCTACTGTAAGAGCGGTCACACTATGGAGCCTCTACTGTAAGAGCGGTCACACTATGGAGCCTCTACTGTAAGAGCGGTCACACTATGGAGCCTCTGCTGTAAGAGCGGTCACACTATGGAGCCTCTACTGTAAGACCGGTCACACTATGGAGCCTCTACTGTAAGAGCGGTCACACTGTGGAGCCTCTACTGTAAGAGCGGTCACACTATGGAGTCTCTACTGTAAGAGCGGTCACACTATGGAGCCTCTACTGTAAAAGCGGTCACACTATGGAGCTCTACTGTAAGAGCGGTCACACTATGGAGCTCTACTGTAAGAGCGGTCACACTATGGAGCTCTACTGTAAGAGCGGTCACACTATGGAGCTCTACTGTAAGAGCGGTCACACTATGGAGCCTCTACTGTAAGAGCGGTCACACTATGGAGCCTCTACTGTAAGAGCGGTCACACTCTGGAGCCCCTACTGTAAGAGCGGTCACACTATGGAGCCTCTATTGTAACAGCGGTCACACTATGGAGCCTCTATTGTAAGAGCGGTCACACTATGGAGCCTCTACTGTAAGAGCGGTCACACTATGGAGCCTCTACTGTAAGAGCGGTCACACTATGGAGCCTCTACTGTAAGAGCGGTCACACTATGGAGCCTCTACTGTAAGAGCGGTCACACTATGGAGCCTCTACTGTAAGAGCGGTCACACTATGGAGCCTCTACTGTAAGAGCGGTCACACTATAGAGCCCTACTGTAAGAGCGGTCACACTATGGAGCCTCTACTGTAAGAGCGGTCACACTATGGAGCTCTCTACTATAACAGCGGTCACACTACGGAGCTCTACTGTAAGAGCGGTCACACTATGGAGCCCCTAGTGTAAGAGCGGTCACACTATGGAGCTCTACTGTAAGAGCGGTCACACTATGGAGCCTCTACTGTAAGAGCGGTCACACTATGGAGCCTCTACTGTAAGAGCGGTCACACTATGGAGCCTCTACTGTAAGAGCGGTCACACTATGGAGCCTCTGCTGTAAGAGCGGTCACACTATGGAGCCTCTACTGTAAGACCGGTCACACTATGGAGCCTCTACTGTAAGAGCGGTCACACTGTGGAGCCTCTACTGTAAGAGCGGTCACACTGTGGAGCCTCTACTGTAAGAGCGGTTACACTGTGGAGCCTCAACTGTAAGAGCGGTCACACTATGGAGCCTCAACTGTAAGAGCGGTCACACTATGGAGCCTCTACTGTAAGAGCGGTCACACTATGGAGCCCCTACTGTAAGAGCGGTCACACTGTGGAGCCTCTACTGTAAGAGCGGTTACACTGTGGAGCCTCAACTGTAAGAGCGGTCACACTATGGAGCCTCTACTGTAAGAGCGGTCACACTATGGAGCTCCTCTGTAAGAGCGGTCACACTATGGAGCCTCTACTGTAAGAGCGGTCACACTATGGAGCCTCTACTGTAAGAGCGGTCACACTATGGAGCCTCTACTGTAAGAGCGGTCACACTATGGAGGTCTACTGTAAGAGCGGTCACACTATGGAGCTCCTCTGTAAGAGCGGTCACACTATGGAGCCTCTACTGTAAGAGCGGTCACACTATGGAGCTCCTCTGTAAGAGCGGTCACACTATGGAGCCTCTACTGTAAGAGCGGTCACACTATGGAGGTCTACTGTAAGAGCGGTCACACTATGGAGCTCTACTGTAAGAGCGGTCACACTATGGAGCCTCTACTGTAAGAGCGGTCACACTATGCAGCCTCTACTGTAAGAGCGGTCACACTATGGAGCTCTACTGTAAGAGCGGTCACACTATGGAGCCTCTACTGTAAGAGCGGTCACACTATGGAGCCTCTACTGTAAGAGCGGTCACACTATGGAGCTCTACTGTAAGAGCGGTCACACTATGGAGCCTCTACTATAAGAGCGGTCACACTATGGAGCTCTACTGTAAGAGCGGTCACACTATGGAGCCACTACTGTAAGAGCGGTCACACTATGGAGCTCTTCTGTAAGAGCGGTCACACTATGGAGCCCTACTGTAAGAGCGGTCACACTATGGAGCCTCTACTGTAAGAGCGGTCACACTATGGAGCCTCTGCTGTAAGAGCGGTCACACTATGGAGCCTCTACTGTAAGACCGGTCACACTGTGGAGCCTCTACTGTAAGAGCGGTTACACTATGGAGCCTCAACTGTAAGAGCGGTCACACTATGGAGCCTCAACTGTAAGAGCGGTCACACTATGGAGCCTCTACTGTAAGAGCGGTCACACTATGGAGCTCCTCTGTAAGAGCGGTCACACTATGGAGCCTCTACTGTAAGAGCGGTCACACTATGGAGCCTCTACTGTAAGAGCGGTCACACTATGGAGCCTCTACTGTAAGAGCGGTCACACTATGGAGGTCTACTGTAAGAGCGGTCACACTATGGAGCTCCTCTGTAAGAGCGGTCACACTATGGAGCCTCTACTGTAAGAGCGGTCACACTATGGAGCTCCTCTGTAAGAGCGGTCACACTATGGAGCCTCTACTGTAAGAGCGGTCACACTATGGAGGTCTACTGTAAGAGCGGTCACACTATGGAGCTCTACTGTAAGAGCGGTCACACTATGGAGCCTCTACTGTAAGAGCGGTCACACTATGGAGCCTCTACTGTAAGAGCGGTCACACTATGCAGCCTCTACTGTAAGAGCGGTCACACTATGGAGCCTCTACTGTAAGAGCGGTCACACTATGGAGCCTCTACTGTAAGAGCGGTCACACTATGGAGCTCTACTGTAAGAGCGGTCACACTATGGAGCCTCTACTATAAGAGCGGTCACACTATGGAGCTCTACTGTAAGAGCGGTCACACTATGGAGCCACTACTGTAAGAGCGGTCACACTATGGAGCTCCTCTGTAAGAGCGGTCACACTATGGAGCTCTACTGTAAGAGCGGTCACACTATGGAGCCTCTACTGTAAGAGCGGTCACACTATGGAGCCTCAACTGTAAGAGCGGTCACACTATGGAGCCTCTACTGTAAAAGCGGTCACACTATGGAGTCTCTACTGTAAGAACGGTCACACTATGGAGCCTCAACTGTAAGAGCGGTCACACTATGGAGCCTCTACTGTAAGAGCGGTCACACTATGGAGCCTCTACTGTAAGAGCGGTCACACTATGGAGCCTCTACTGTAAGAGCGGTCACACTATGGAGCCTCTACTGTAAGAGCGGTCACACTATGGAGGTCTACTGTAAGAGCGGTCACACTATGGAGCTCTACTGTAAGAGCGGTCACACTATGGAGCCTCTACTGTAAGAGCGGTCACACTATGGAGCTCCTCTGTAAGAGCGGTCACACTATGGAGCCTCAACTGTAAGAACGGTCACACTATGGAGCCTCAACTGTAAGAGCGGTCACACTATGGAGCTCTACTGTAAGAGCGGTCACACTATGGAGCCTCAACTGTAAGAGCGGTCACACTATGGAGCCTCTACTGTAAGAGCGGTCACACTATGGAGCCTCTACTGTAAGAGCGGTCACACTATGGAGCCTCTACTGTAAGAGCGGTCACACTATGGAGCCTCTACTGTAAGAGCGGTCACACTATGGAGCCTCTACTGTAACAGCGGTCACACTATGGAGCCTCTACTGTAAGAGCGGTCACACTATGGAGCTCTACTGTAAGAGCGGTCACACTATGGAGCCTCAACTGTAAGAGCGGTCACACTATGGAGCCTCTACTGTAAGAGCGGTCACACTATGGAGCTCTACTGTAAGAGCGGTCACACTATGGAGCCTCTACTGTGAGAGCGGTCACACTATGGAGCTCTACTGTAAGAGCGGTCACACTATGGAGCCTCTACTGTAAGAGCGGTCACACTTTGGAGCTCTACTGTAAAAGCGGTCACACTATGGAGCTCTATTGTAAGAGCGGTCACACTATGGAGCTCTACTGTAAGAGCGGTCACACTATGGAGCTCTACTGTAAGAGAGATCACACTATGGAGCTATACTGTAAGAGCGGTCACACTATGGAGCCTCTACTGTAAGAGCGGTCACACTTTGGAGCTCTACTGTAAGAGCGGTCACACTATGGAGCTCTACTCTAAGAGAGATCACACTATGGAGCTATACTGTAAGAGCGGTCACACTATGGAGCTCTACTGTAAGAGCGATCACACTATGGAGCTATACTGTAAGAGCGGTCACACTATGGAGCCTCTATTGTAAGAGCGGTTACACTATGGAGCCTCTACTGTAAGAGCGGTCACACTATGGAGCTTTACTGTAAGAGCGATCACACTATGGAGCTCTACTGTAAGAGCGGTCACAGTATGGAGCCTCTACTGTAAGAGCGGTCACACTATGGAGCCTCTACTGTAAGAGCGGTCACACTATGGAGCTCTACTGTAAGAGCTGTCACACTATGGAGCTCCTCTGTAAGAGCGGTCACACTATGGAGCCTCTACTGTAAGAGCGGTCACACTATGGAGCCTCTACTGTAAGAGCGGTCACACTATGGAGCCTCTACTGTAAGAGCGGTCACACTATGGAGCCCCTACTGTAAGAGCGGTCACACTATGGAGCTCTACTGTAAGAGCGGTCACACTATGGAGCCTCTATTGTAAGAGCGGTTACACTATGGAGCCTCTACTGTAAGAGCGGTCACACTATGGAGCTCTACTGTAAGAGCGGTCACACTATGGAGCCTCTACTGTAAGAGCGGTCACACTATGGAGCCTCTACTGTAACAGCGGTCACACTATGGAGCCTCTACTGTAAGAGCGGTCACACTATGGAGCCTCTACTGTAAGAGCGGTCACACTATGGAGCTATACTGTAAGAGCGGTCACACTATGGAGCCCCTACTGTAAGAGCGGTCACACTATGCAGCCTCTACTGTAAGAGCGGTCACACTATGGAGCCCCTACTGTAAGAGCGGTCACACTATGGAGCCTCTACTATAAGAGCGGTCACACTATGGAGCCTCTATTGTAAGAGCGGTTACACTATGGAGCCCCTACTGTAAGAGCGGTCACACTATGCAGCCTCTACTGTAAGAGCGGTCACACTATGGAGCCCCTACTGTAAGAGCGGTCACACTATGGAGCCCCTACTGTAAGAGCGGTCACACTATGCAGCCTCTACTGTAAGAGCGGTCACACTATGGAGCCCCTACTGTAAGAGCGGTCACACTATGCAGCCTCTACTGTAAGAGCGGTCACACTATGGAGCCCCTACTGTAAGAGCGGTCACACTATGGAGCCTCTACTATAAGAGCGGTCACACTATGGAGCCTCTATTGTAAGAGCGGTTACACTATGGAGCCTCTACTGTAAGAGCGGTCACACTATGGAGGTCTACTGTAAGAGCTGTCACACTATGGAGCTCTATTGTAAGAGCGGTCACACTATGGAGCCTCTACTGTAAGAGCGGTCACACTATGGAGCCTCTACTGTAAGAGCGGTCACACTATGGAGCTCTACTGTAAGAGCGGTCACACTATGGAGCCTCAACTGTAAGAGCGGTCACACTATGGAGCCTCAACTGTAAGAGCGGTTACACTATGGAGCTCTATTGTAAGAGCGGTCACACTATGGAGCCTCTACTGTAAGAGCGGTCACACTATGGAGCTCTACTGTAAGAGCGGTCACACTATAGAGCCTCTACTGTAAGAGCGGTCACACTATGGAGCCTCTACTGTAAGAGCGGTCACACTATGGAGCCTCTGCTGTAAGAGCGGTCACACTATGGAGACTCTACTGTAAGAGCGGTCACACTATGGAGCCTCTACTGTAAGAGCGGTTACACTATGGAGCCTCAACTGTAAGAGCGGTCACACTATGGAGCCTCTACTGTAAGAGCGGTCACACTATGGAGCTCTACTGTAAGAGCGGTCACACTATGGAGCTGTACTGTAAGAGCGGTCACACTATGGAGCCTCTACTGTAAGAGCGGTCACAGTATGGAGCCTCTACTGTAAGAGCAGTCACACTATGGAGCCTCTACTGTAAGAGCGGTCACACTATGGAGCTCTACTGTAAGAGCGGTCACACTATGGAGCTCCTCTGTAAGAGCGGTCACACTATGGAGCCCCTACTGTAAGAGCGGTCACACTATGGAGCCTCTACTGTAAGAGCGGTCACACTATGGAGCCTCTACTGTAAGAGCGGTCACACTATGGAGCTCTACTGTAAGAGCGGTCACACTATGGAGCCTCTACTGTAAGAGCGGTCACAGTATGGAGCCTCTACTGTAAGAGCGGTCACACTATGGAGCCTCTACTGTAAGAGCGGTCACACTATGGAGCTCCTCTGTAAGAGCGGTCACACTATGGAGCCCCTACTGTAAGAGCGGTCACACTATGGAGCCCCTACTGTAAGAGCGGTCACACTATGGAGCCTCTACTGTAAGAGAGGTCACACTATGGAGCCTCTACTGTAAGAGCGGTCACACTATGGAGCTCTACTGTAAGAGCGGTCACACTATGGAGCCTCTACTGTAAGAGCGGTCACACTATGGAGCCTCTACTGTAAGAGCGGTCACACTATGGAGCTCTACTGTAAGAGCGGTCACACTATGGAGCCTATACTGTAAGAGTGGTCAAACTATGGAGCCTCTACTGTAAGAGCGGTCACACTATGAAGCCTCTACTGTAAGAGCGGTCACACTATGGAGCTCTACTGTAAGAGCGGTCACACTATGGAGCCTCTACTGTAAGAGCGGTCACACTATGGAGCCTCTACTGTAAGAGCGGTCACATTATGGAGCCTCTACTGTAAGAGCGGTCACACTATGGAGCTCTACTCTAAGAGCGGTCACACTATGGAGCCTCTAGTGTAAGAGCGGTCACACTATGGAGCCTCTACTGTAAGAGCGGTCACACTTTGGAGCTCTACTGTAAGAGCGGTCACACTATGGAGCCTCTACTGTAAGAGCGGTCACACTATGGAGCCTCTGCTGTAAGAGCGGTCACACTATGGAGCCTCTACTGTAAGAGCGGTCACACTATGGAGCCTCTACTGTAAGAGCGGTCACACTATGGAGCCTCTACTGTAAGAGCGGTCACTCTATGGAGCCTCTACTGTAAGAGCGGTCACACTCTGGAGCCTCTACTGTAAGAGCAGTCTTACTATGGAGCCTCTACTGTAAGAGCGGTCACACTATGGAGCCTCTACTGTAAGAGCGGTCACACTATGGAGCCTCTACTGTAAGAGCGGTCACACTATGGAGCCTCTACTGTAAGAGCGGTCACACTATGGAGCCTCTACTGTAAGAGCGGTCACACTATGGAGCCCCTACTGTAAGAGCGGTCACACTATGGAGCCTCTACTGTAAGAGCGGTCACACTATGGAGCCTCTACTGTAAGAGCGGTCACACTATGGAGCTCTACTGTAAGAGCGGTCACACTATGGAGCTCTACTGTAAGAGCGGTCACACTATGGAGCCTCTACTGTAAGACCGGTCACACTATGGAGCTCTACTGTAAGAGCGGTCACACTATGGAGCTCTACTGTAAGAGCGGTCACACTATGGAGCTCCACTGTAAGAGCGGTCACACTATGGAGCCTCTACTGTAAGAGCGGTCACACTATGGAGCTCTACTGTAAGAGCGGTCACACTATGGAGCTCTACTGTAAGAGCAGTCACACTATGGAGCTCCTCTGTAAGAGCGGTCACACTATGGAGCTCTACTGTAAGAGCGGTCACACTATGGAGCCTCTACTGTAAGAGCGGTCACACTGTGGAGCCTCTACTGAAAGAGCAGTCTTACTACGGAGCCTCTACTGTAAGAGCGGTCACACTATGGAGCCTCTACTGTAAGAGCAGTCTCACTATGGAGCCCCTACTGTAAGAGCGGTCACACTGTGGAGCCTCTACTGTAAGAGCAGTCTTACTATGGAGCCACTACTGTAAGAGCGGTCACACTATGGAGCCCCTACTGTAAGAGCGGTCACACTGTGGAGCCTCTACTGTAAGAGCAGTCTTACTATGGAGCCTCTACTGTAAGAGCGGTCACACTATGGAGCTCTACTGTAAGAGCGGTCACACTATGGAGCGTCTACTGTAAGAGCGGTCACACTATGGAGCCCCTACTGTAAGAGCAGTCTTACTATGGAGTCTCTACTGTAAGAGCGGTCACACTATGGAGCCTCTACTGTAAGAGCGGTCACACTATGTAGCTCTACTGTAAGAGCGGTCACACTATGGAGCCTCTACTGTAAGAGCGGTCACACTATGGAGCCCCTACTGTAAGAGCAGTCTTACTATGGAGTCTCTACTGTAAGAGCGGTCACACTATGGAGCCACTACTGTAAGAGCGGTCAAACTATAGAGTCTCTGCTGTAAGAGCGGTCACACTATGGAGCCTCTACTGTAAGAGCGGTCACACTATGGAGCCTCTACTGTAACAGCGGTCACACTATGGAGCCTCTACTGTAAGAGCGGTCACACTATGGAGCCTCTACTGTAAGAGCGGTCACACTATGGAGCTATACTGTAAGAGCGGTCACACTATGGAGCCCCTACTGTAAGAGCGGTCACACTATGCAGCCTCTACTGTAAGAGCGGTCACACTATGGAGCCCCTACTGTAAGAGCGGTCACACTATGGAGCCTCTACTATAAGAGCGGTCACACTATGGAGCCTCTATTGTAAGAGCGGTTACACTATGGAGCCCCTACTGTAAGAGCGGTCACACTATGCAGCCTCTACTGTAAGAGCGGTCACACTATGGAGCCCCTACTGTAAGAGCGGTCACACTATGGAGCCCCTACTGTAAGAGCGGTCACACTATGCAGCCTCTACTGTAAGAGCGGTCACACTATGGAGCCCCTACTGTAAGAGCGGTCACACTATGCAGCCTCTACTGTAAGAGCGGTCACACTATGGAGCCCCTACTGTAAGAGCGGTCACACTATGGAGCCTCTACTATAAGAGCGGTCACACTATGGAGCCTCTATTGTAAGAGCGGTTACACTATGGAGCCTCTACTGTAAGAGCGGTCACACTATGGAGGTCTACTGTAAGAGCGGTCACACTATGGAGCCTCTACTGTAAGAGCGGTCACACTATGGAGCCTCTACTGTAAGAGCGGTCACACTATGGAGCTCTACTGTAAGAGCGGTCACACTATGGAGCCTCAACTGTAAGAGCGGTCACACTATGGAGCCTCAACTGTAAGAGCGGTTACACTATGGAGCTCTATTGTAAGAGCGGTCACACTATGGAGCCTCTACTGTAAGAGCGGTCACACTATGGAGCTCTACTGTAAGAGCGGTCACACTATAGAGCCTCTACTGTAAGAGCGGTCACACTATGGAGCCTCTACTGTAAGAGCGGTCACACTATGGAGCCTCTGCTGTAAGAGCGGTCACACTATGGAGACTCTACTGTAAGAGCGGTCACACTATGGAGCCTCTACTGTAAGAGCGGTTACACTATGGAGCCTCAACTGTAAGAGCGGTCACACTATGGAGCCTCTACTGTAAGAGCGGTCACACTATGGAGCTCTACTGTAAGAGCGGTCACACTATGGAGCTGTACTGTAAGAGCGGTCACACTATGGAGCCTCTACTGTAAGAGCGGTCACAGTATGGAGCCTCTACTGTAAGAGCAGTCACACTATGGAGCCTCTACTGTAAGAGCGGTCACACTATGGAGCTCTACTGTAAGAGCGGTCACACTATGGAGCTCCTCTGTAAGAGCGGTCACACTATGGAGCTTCTACTGTAAGAGCGGTCACACTATGGAGCCTCTACTGTGAGAGCGGTCACACTATGGAGCTCTACTGTAAGAGCGGTCACACTATGGAGCCTCTACTGTAAGAGCGGTCACACTTTGGAGCTCTACTGTAAAAGCGGTCACACTATGGAGCTCTATTGTAAGAGCGGTCACACTATGGAGCTCTACTGTAAGAGCGGTCACACTATGGAGCTCTACTGTAAGAGAGATCACACTATGGAGCTATACTGTAAGAGCGGTCACACTATGGAGCCTCTACTGTAAGAGCGGTCACACTTTGGAGCTCTACTGTAAGAGCGGTCACACTATGGAGCTCTACTCTAAGAGAGATCACACTATGGAGCTATACTGTAAGAGCGGTCACACTATGGAGCTCTACTGTAAGAGCGATCACACTATGGAGCTATACTGTAAGAGCGGTCACACTATGGAGCCTCTATTGTAAGAGCGGTTACACTATGGAGCCTCTACTGTAAGAGCGGTCACACTATGGAGCTTTACTGTAAGAGCGATCACACTATGGAGCTCTACTGTAAGAGCGGTCACAGTATGGAGCCTCTACTGTAAGAGCGGTCACACTATGGAGCCTCTACTGTAAGAGCGGTCACACTATGGAGCTCTACTGTAAGAGCTGTCACACTATGGAGCTCCTCTGTAAGAGCGGTCACACTATGGAGCCTCTACTGTAAGAGCGGTCACACTATGGAGCCTCTACTGTAAGAGCGGTCACACTATGGAGCCTCTACTGTAAGAGCGGTCACACTATGGAGCCTCTACTGTAAGAGCGGTCACACTATGGAGCCTCTACTGTAAGAGCGGTCACACTATGGAGCTCTACTGTAAGAGCGGTTACACTATGGAGCCTCTACTGTAAGAGCGGTCACACTATGGAGCCCCTACTGTAAGAGCGGTCACACTATGGAGCTCTACTGTAAGAGCGGTCACACTATGGAGCCTCTATTGTAAGAGCGGTTACACTATGGAGCCTCTACTGTAAGAGCGGTCACACTATGGAGCTCTACTGTAAGAGCGGTCACACTATGGAGCTCCTCTGTAAGAGCGGTCACACTATGGAGCCTCTACTGTAACAGCTGTCACACTATGGAGCTCTACTGTAAGAGCGGTCACACTATGGAGCCTCTACTGTAAGAGCGGTCACAGTATGGAGCCTCTACTGTAAGAGCGGTCACACTATGGAGCCTCTACTGTAAGAGCGGTCACACTATGGAGCTCCTCTGTAAGAGCGGTCACACTATGGAGCCCCTACTGTAAGAGCGGTCACACTATGGAGCCCCTACTGTAAGAGCGGTCACACTATGGAGCCTCTACTGTAAGAGAGGTCACACTATGGAGCCTCTACTGTAAGAGCGGTCACACTATGGAGCTCTACTGTAAGAGCGGTCACACTATGGAGCCTCTACTGTAAGAGCGGTCACACTATGGAGCCTCTACTGTAAGAGCGGTCACACTATGGAGCCTCTACTGTAAGAGCGGTCACACTATGGAGCTATACTGTAAGAGCGGTCACACTATGGAGCCCCTACTGTAAGAGCGGTCACACTATGCAGCCTCTACTGTAAGAGCGGTCACACTATGGAGCCCCTACTGTAAGAGCGGTCACACTATGGAGCCTCTACTATAAGAGCGGTCACACTATGGAGCCTCTATTGTAAGAGCGGTTACACTATGGAGCCCCTACTGTAAGAGCGGTCACACTATGCAGCCTCTACTGTAAGAGCGGTCACACTATGGAGCCCCTACTGTAAGAGCGGTCACACTATGGAGCCCCTACTGTAAGAGCGGTCACACTATGCAGCCTCTACTGTAAGAGCGGTCACACTATGGAGCCCCTACTGTAAGAGCGGTCACACTATGCAGCCTCTACTGTAAGAGCGGTCACACTATGGAGCCTCTACTATAAGAGCGGTCACACTATGGAGCCTCTATTGTAAGAGCGGTTACACTATGGAGCCTCTACTGTAAGAGCGGTCACACTATGGAGGTCTACTGTAAGAGCTGTCACACTATGGAGCTCTATTGTAAGAGCGGTCACACTATGGAGCCTCTACTGTAAGAGCGGTCACACTATGGAGCCTCTACTGTAAGAGCGGTCACACTATGGAGCTCTACTGTAAGAGCGGTCACACTATGGAGCCTCAACTGTAAGAGCGGTCACACTATGGAGCCTCAACTGTAAGAGCGGTTACACTATGGAGCTCTATTGTAAGAGCGGTCACACTATGGAGCCTCTACTGTAAGAGCGGTCACACTATGGAGCTCTACTGTAAGAGCGGTCACACTATAGAGCCTCTACTGTAAGAGCGGTCACACTATGGAGCCTCTACTGTAAGAGCGGTCACACTATGGAGCCTCTGCTGTAAGAGCGGTCACACTATGGAGACTCTACTGTAAGAGCGGTCACACTATGGAGCCTCTACTGTAAGAGCGGTTACACTATGGAGCCTCAACTGTAAGAGCGGTCACACTATGGAGCCTCTACTGTAAGAGCGGTCACACTATGGAGCTCTACTGTAAGAGCGGTCACACTATGGAGCTGTACTGTAAGAGCGGTCACACTATGGAGCCTCTACTGTAAGAGCGGTCACAGTATGGAGCCTCTACTGTAAGAGCAGTCACACTATGGAGCCTCTACTGTAAGAGCGGTCACACTATGGAGCTCTACTGTAAGAGCGGTCACACTATGGAGCTCCTCTGTAAGAGCGGTCACACTATGGAGCTTCTACTGTAAGAGCGGTCACACTATGGAGCCTCTACTGTGAGAGCGGTCACACTATGGAGCTCTACTGTAAGAGCGGTCACACTATGGAGCCTCTACTGTAAGAGCGGTCACACTTTGGAGCTCTACTGTAAAAGCGGTCACACTATGGAGCTCTATTGTAAGAGCGGTCACACTATGGAGCTCTACTGTAAGAGCGGTCACACTATGGAGCTATACTGTAAGAGCGGTCACACTATGGAGCCCCTACTGTAAGAGCGGTCACACTATGCAGCCTCTACTGTAAGAGCGGTCACACTATGGAGCCCCTACTGTAAGAGCGGTCACACTATGGAGCCTCTACTATAAGAGCGGTCACACTATGGAGCCTCTATTGTAAGAGCGGTTACACTATGGAGCCCCTACTGTAAGAGCGGTCACACTATGCAGCCTCTACTGTAAGAGCGGTCACACTATGGAGCCCCTACTGTAAGAGCGGTCACACTATGGAGCCCCTACTGTAAGAGCGGTCACACTATGCAGCCTCTACTGTAAGAGCGGTCACACTATGGAGCCCCTACTGTAAGAGCGGTCACACTATGCAGCCTCTACTGTAAGAGCGGTCACACTATGGAGCCTCTACTATAAGAGCGGTCACACTATGGAGCCTCTATTGTAAGAGCGGTTACACTATGGAGCCTCTACTGTAAGAGCTGTCACACTATGGAGCTCTATTGTAAGAGCGGTCACACTATGGAGCCTCTACTGTAAGAGCGGTCACACTATGGAGCCTCTACTGTAAGAGCGGTCACACTATGGAGCTCTACTGTAAGAGCGGTCACACTATGGAGCCTCAACTGTAAGAGCGGTCACACTATGGAGCCTCAACTGTAAGAGCGGTTACACTATGGAGCTCTATTGTAAGAGCGGTCACACTATGGAGCCTCTACTGTAAGAGCGGTCACACTATGGAGCTCTACTGTAAGAGCGGTCACACTATAGAGCCTCTACTGTAAGAGCGGTCACACTATGGAGCCTCTACTGTAAGAGCGGTCACACTATGGAGCCTCTGCTGTAAGAGCGGTCACACTATGGAGACTCTACTGTAAGAGCGGTCACACTATGGAGCCTCTACTGTAAGAGCGGTTACACTATGGAGCCTCAACTGTAAGAGCGGTCACACTATGGAGCCTCTACTGTAAGAGCGGTCACACTATGGAGCTCTACTGTAAGAGCGGTCACACTATGGAGCTGTACTGTAAGAGCGGTCACACTATGGAGCCTCTACTGTAAGAGCGGTCACAGTATGGAGCCTCTACTGTAAGAGCAGTCACACTATGGAGCCTCTACTGTAAGAGCGGTCACACTATGGAGCTCTACTGTAAGAGCGGTCACACTATGGAGCTCCTCTGTAAGAGCGGTCACACTATGGAGCTTCTACTGTAAGAGCGGTCACACTATGGAGCCTCTACTGTGAGAGCGGTCACACTATGGAGCTCTACTGTAAGAGCGGTCACACTATGGAGCCTCTACTGTAAGAGCGGTCACACTTTGGAGCTCTACTGTAAAAGCGGTCACACTATGGAGCTCTATTGTAAGAGCGGTCACACTATGGAGCTCTACTGTAAGAGCGGTCACACTATGGAGCTCTACTGTAAGAGAGATCACACTATGGAGCTATACTGTAAGAGCGGTCACACTATGGAGCCTCTACTGTAAGAGCGGTCACACTTTGGAGCTCTACTGTAAGAGCGGTCACACTATGGAGCTCTACTCTAAGAGAGATCACACTATGGAGCTATACTGTAAGAGCGGTCACACTATGGAGCTCTACTGTAAGAGCGATCACACTATGGAGCTATACTGTAAGAGCGGTCACACTATGGAGCCTCTATTGTAAGAGCGGTTACACTATGGAGCCTCTACTGTAAGAGCGGTCACACTATGGAGCTTTACTGTAAGAGCGATCACACTATGGAGCTCTACTGTAAGAGCGGTCACAGTATGGAGCCTCTACTGTAAGAGCGGTCACACTATGGAGCCTCTACTGTAAGAGCGGTCACACTATGGAGCTCTACTGTAAGAGCTGTCACACTATGGAGCTCCTCTGTAAGAGCGGTCACACTATGGAGCCTCTACTGTAAGAGCGGTCACACTATGGAGCCTCTACTGTAAGAGCGGTCACACTATGGAGCCTCTACTGTAAGAGCGGTCACACTATGGAGCCCCTACTGTAAGAGCGGTCACACTATGGAGCTCTACTGTAAGAGCGGTCACACTATGGAGCCTCTATTGTAAGAGCGGTTACACTATGGAGCCTCTACTGTAAGAGCGGTCACACTATGGAGCTCTACTGTAAGAGCGGTCACACTATGGAGCCTCTACTGTAAGAGCGGTCACACTATGGAGCCTCTACTGTAACAGCGGTCACACTATGGAGCCTCTACTGTAAGAGCGGTCACACTATGGAGCCTCTACTGTAAGAGCGGTCACACTATGGAGCTATACTGTAAGAGCGGTCACACTATGGAGCCCCTACTGTAAGAGCGGTCACACTATGCAGCCTCTACTGTAAGAGCGGTCACACTATGGAGCCCCTACTGTAAGAGCGGTCACACTATGGAGCCTCTACTATAAGAGCGGTCACACTATGGAGCCTCTATTGTAAGAGCGGTTACACTATGGAGCCCCTACTGTAAGAGCGGTCACACTATGCAGCCTCTACTGTAAGAGCGGTCACACTATGGAGCCCCTACTGTAAGAGCGGTCACACTATGGAGCCCCTACTGTAAGAGCGGTCACACTATGCAGCCTCTACTGTAAGAGCGGTCACACTATGGAGCCCCTACTGTAAGAGCGGTCACACTATGCAGCCTCTACTGTAAGAGCGGTCACACTATGGAGCCCCTACTGTAAGAGCGGTCACACTATGGAGCCTCTACTATAAGAGCGGTCACACTATGGAGCCTCTATTGTAAGAGCGGTTACACTATGGAGCCTCTACTGTAAGAGCGGTCACACTATGGAGGTCTACTGTAAGAGCTGTCACACTATGGAGCTCTATTGTAAGAGCGGTCACACTATGGAGCCTCTACTGTAAGAGCGGTCACACTATGGAGCCTCTACTGTAAGAGCGGTCACACTATGGAGCTCTACTGTAAGAGCGGTCACACTATGGAGCCTCAACTGTAAGAGCGGTCACACTATGGAGCCTCAACTGTAAGAGCGGTTACACTATGGAGCTCTATTGTAAGAGCGGTCACACTATGGAGCCTCTACTGTAAGAGCGGTCACACTATGGAGCTCTACTGTAAGAGCGGTCACACTATAGAGCCTCTACTGTAAGAGCGGTCACACTATGGAGCCTCTACTGTAAGAGCGGTCACACTATGGAGCCTCTGCTGTAAGAGCGGTCACACTATGGAGACTCTACTGTAAGAGCGGTCACACTATGGAGCCTCTACTGTAAGAGCGGTTACACTATGGAGCCTCAACTGTAAGAGCGGTCACACTATGGAGCCTCTACTGTAAGAGCGGTCACACTATGGAGCTCTACTGTAAGAGCGGTCACACTATGGAGCTGTACTGTAAGAGCGGTCACACTATGGAGCCTCTACTGTAAGAGCGGTCACAGTATGGAGCCTCTACTGTAAGAGCAGTCACACTATGGAGCCTCTACTGTAAGAGCGGTCACACTATGGAGCTCTACTGTAAGAGCGGTCACACTATGGAGCTCCTCTGTAAGAGCGGTCACACTATGGAGCCCCTACTGTAAGAGCGGTCACACTATGGAGCCTCTACTGTAAGAGCGGTCACACTATGGAGCCTCTACTGTAAGAGCGGTCACACTATGGAGCTCTACTGTAAGAGCGGTCACACTATGGAGCCTCTACTGTAAGAGCGGTCACAGTATGGAGCCTCTACTGTAAGAGCGGTCACACTATGGAGCCTCTACTGTAAGAGCGGTCACACTATGGAGCTCCTCTGTAAGAGCGGTCACACTATGGAGCCCCTACTGTAAGAGCGGTCACACTATGGAGCCCCTACTGTAAGAGCGGTCACACTATGGAGCCTCTACTGTAAGAGAGGTCACACTATGGAGCCTCTACTGTAAGAGCGGTCACACTATGGAGCTCTACTGTAAGAGCGGTCACACTATGGAGCCTCTACTGTAAGAGCGGTCACACTATGGAGCCTCTACTGTAAGAGCGGTCACACTATGGAGCTCTACTGTAAGAGCGGTCACACTATGGAGCCTATACTGTAAGAGTGGTCAAACTATGGAGCCTCTACTGTAAGAGCGGTCACACTATGAAGCCTCTACTGTAAGAGCGGTCACACTATGGAGCTCTACTGTAAGAGCGGTCACACTATGGAGCCTCTACTGTAAGAGCGGTCACACTATGGAGCCTCTACTGTAAGAGCGGTCACATTATGGAGCCTCTACTGTAAGAGCGGTCACACTATGGAGCTCTACTGTAAGAGCGGTCACACTATGGAGCTCTACTCTAAGAGCGGTCACACTATGGAGCCTCTAGTGTAAGAGCGGTCACACTATGGAGCCTCTACTGTAAGAGCGGTCACACTTTGGAGCTCTACTGTAAGAGCGGTCACACTATGGAGCCTCTACTGTAAGAGCGGTCACACTATGGAGCCTCTGCTGTAAGAGCGGTCACACTATGGAGCCTCTACTGTAAGAGCGGTCACACTATGGAGCCTCTACTGTAAGAGCGGTCACACTATGGAGCCTCTACTGTAAGAGCGGTCACTCTATGGAGCCTCTACTGTAAGAGCGGTCACACTCTGGAGCCTCTACTGTAAGAGCAGTCTTACTATGGAGCCTCTACTGTAAGAGCGGTCACACTATGGAGCCTCTACTGTAAGAGCGGTCACACTATGGAGCCTCTACTGTAAGAGCGGTCACACTATGGAGCCTCTACTGTAAGAGCGGTCACACTATGGAGCCTCTACTGTAAGAGCGGTCACACTATGGAGCCCCTACTGTAAGAGCGGTCACACTATGGAGCCTCTACTGTAAGAGCGGTCACACTATGGAGCCTCTACTGTAAGAGCGGTCACACTATGGAGCTCTACTGTAAGAGCGGTCACACTATGGAGCTCTACTGTAAGAGCGGTCACACTATGGAGCCTCTACTGTAAGACCGGTCACACTATGGAGCTCTACTGTAAGAGCGGTCACACTATGGAGCTCTACTGTAAGAGCGGTCACACTATGGAGCTCCACTGTAAGAGCGGTCACACTATGGAGCCTCTACTGTAAGAGCGGTCACACTATGGAGCTCTACTGTAAGAGCGGTCACACTATGGAGCTCTACTGTAAGAGCAGTCACACTATGGAGCTCCTCTGTAAGAGCGGTCACACTATGGAGCTCTACTGTAAGAGCGGTCACACTATGGAGCCTCTACTGTAAGAGCGGTCACACTGTGGAGCCTCTACTGAAAGAGCAGTCTTACTACGGAGCCTCTACTGTAAGAGCGGTCACACTATGGAGCCTCTACTGTAAGAGCAGTCTCACTATGGAGCCCCTACTGTAAGAGCGGTCACACTGTGGAGCCTCTACTGTAAGAGCAGTCTTACTATGGAGCCACTACTGTAAGAGCGGTCACACTATGGAGCCCCTACTGTAAGAGCGGTCACACTGTGGAGCCTCTACTGTAAGAGCAGTCTTACTATGGAGCCTCTACTGTAAGAGCGGTCACACTATGGAGCTCTACTGTAAGAGCGGTCACACTATGGAGCGTCTACTGTAAGAGCGGTCACACTATGGAGCCCCTACTGTAAGAGCAGTCTTACTATGGAGTCTCTACTGTAAGAGCGGTCACACTATGGAGCCTCTACTGTAAGAGCGGTCACACTATGTAGCTCTACTGTAAGAGCGGTCACACTATGGAGCCTCTACTGTAAGAGCGGTCACACTATGGAGCCCCTACTGTAAGAGCAGTCTTACTATGGAGTCTCTACTGTAAGAGCGGTCACACTATGGAGCCACTACTGTAAGAGCGGTCAAACTATAGAGTCTCTGCTGTAAGAGCGGTCACACTATGGAGCCTCTACTGTAAGAGCGGTCACACTATGGAGCCTCTACTGTAAGAGCGATCACACTGTGGAGCCTCTACTGTAAGAGCAGTCTTACTATGGAGTCTCTACTGTAAGAGCGGTCACACTATGGAGCCGCTACTGTAAGAGCGGTCACACTATGGAGCTCTACTGTAAGAGCGGTCACACTATGGAGCTCTACTGTAAGAGCGGTCACACTATGGAGCCCCTACTGTAAGAGCGGTCACACTATGGAGCCTCTACTGTAAGAGCGGTCACACTATGGAGCCTCTACTGTAAGAGCGGTCACACTATGGAGCTCTACTGTAAGAGCGGTCACACTATGGAGCTCTACTGTAAGAGCGGTCACACTATGGAGCCTCTACTGTAAGAGCGGTCACACTATGGAGCCTCTACTGTAAGAGCGGTCACACTATGGAGCTCTACTGTAAGAGCGGTCACACTATGGAGCCTCTACTGTAAGAGCGGTCACACTATGGAGCCTCTACTGTAAGAGCGGTCACACTCTGGAGCCCCTACTGTAAGAGCGGTCACACTATGGAGCCTCTATTGTTAGAGCGGTCACACTATGGAGCCTCTACTGTAAGAGCGGTCACACTCTGGAGCCCCTACTGTAAGAGCGGTCACACTATGGAGCCTCTATTGTTAGAGCGGTCACACTATGGAACTCTACTGTAAGAGCGGTCACACTATGGAGCCTCTACTGTAAGAGCGGTCACACTATGGAGCCTCTACTGTAAGAGCGGTCACACTATGGAGCCTCTACTGTAAGAGCGGTCACACTATGGGGCTCTACTGTAAGAGCTGTCACACTATGGAGCTCTACTGTAAGAGCGGTCACACTATGGAGCTCTACTGTAAGAGCGGTCACACTATGGAGCCTCTACTGTAAGAGCGGTCACACTATGGAGCCCCTACTGTAAGAGCGGTCACACTATGGAGCTCTCTACTGTAAGAGCGGTCACACTTTGGAGCCTCTACTGTAAGAGCGGTCACACTATGGAGCCTCTACTGTAAGAGCGGTCACACTATGGAGCCTCTACTGTAAGAGCGATCACACTATGGAGCCTCTACTGTAAGAGCGGTCACACTATGGAGCCCCTACTGTAAGAGCGGTCACACTATGGAGCTCTCTACTGTAAGAGCGGTCACACTTTGGAGCCTCTACTGTAAGAGCGGTCACAATGTGGAGCCTCTAGTGTAAGAGCGGTCACACTATGGAGCCTCTACTGTAAGAGCGGTCACACTATGGAGCTCTACTGTAAGAGCGGTCACACTATGGAGCCTCTACTGTAAGAGCGGTCACACTATGGAGCCTCTACTGTAAGAGCGGTCACACTATGGAGCCTCTACTGTAAGAGCGGTCACACTATGGAGCCTCTACTGTAAGAGCAGTCTTACTATGGAGCCACTACTGTAAGAGCGGTCACACTATGGAGCCACTACTGTAAGAGCGGTCACACTATGGAGCCTCTACTGTAAGAGCGGTCACACTATGGAGCTGTACTGTAAGAGCGGTCACACTATGGAGCCTCTACTGTAAGAGCGGTCACACTATGGAGCTCTACTGTAAGAGCGGTCACACTATGGAGCCTCTACTGTAAGAGCGGTCACAGTATGGAGCCTCTACTGTAAGAGCGGTCACACTATGGAGCCTCTACTGTAAGAGCGGTCACACTATGGAGCCTCTACTGTAAGAGCAGTCACACTATGGAGCTCTACTGTAAGAGCGGTCACACTATGGAGCTCCTCTGTAAGAGCGGTCACACTATGGAGCCTCTACTGTAAGAGCGGTCACACTATGGAGCCTCTACTGTAAGAGCGGTCACACTATGGAGCTCTACTGTAAGAGCGGTCACACTATGGAGCCTCTACTGTAAGAGCGGTCACAGTATGGAGCCTCTACTGTAAGAGCGGTCACACTATGGAGCCTCTACTGTAAGAGCGGTCACACTATGGAGCTCCTCTGTAAGAGCGGTCACACTATGGAGCCTCTACTGTAAGAGCGGTCACACTATGGAGCCTCTACTGTAAGAGCGGTCACACTATGGAGCCTCTACTGTAAGAGCGGTCACACTATGGAGCCTCTACTGTAAGAGCGGTCACACTATGAAGCCTCTACTGTAAGAGCGGTCACACTATGGAGCTCTACTGTAAGAGCGGTCACACTATGGAGCCTCTACTGTAAGAGCGGTCACACTATGGAGCCTCTACTGTAAGAGCGGTCACATTATGGAGCCTCTACTGTAAGAGCGGTCACACTATGGAGCTCTACTGTAAGAGCGGTCACACTATGGAGCTCTACTGTAAGAGCGGTCACACTATGGAGCCTCTACTGTAAGAGCCGTCACACTTTGGAGCTCTACTGTAAGAGCGGTCACACTATGGAGCCTCTACTGTAAGAGCGGTCACACTATGGAGCCTCTACTGTAAGAGCGGTCACACTATGGAGCTCTACTGTAAGAGCGGTCACACTATGGAGCCTCTACTGTAAGAGCGGTCACTCTATGGAGCCTCTACTGTAAGAGCGGTCACACTATGGAGCCTCTACTGTAAGAGCAGTCTTACTATGGAGCCTCTACTGTAAGAGCGGTCACACTATGGAGCCTCTACTGTAAGAGCGGTCACACTATGGAGCCTCTACTGTAAGAGCGGTCACACTATGGAGCCTCTACTGTAAGAGCGGTCACACTATGGAGCCTCTACTGTAAGAGCGGTCACACTATGGAGCCTCTACTGTAAGACCGGTCACACTATGGAGCTCTACTGTAAGAGCGGTCACACTATGGAGCTCTACTGTAAGAGCGGTCACACTATGGAGCTCTACTGTAAGAGCGGTCACACTATGGAGCTCTACTGTAAGAGCAGTCACACTATGGAGCTCCTCTGTAAGAGGGGTCACACTATGGAGCTCTACTGTAAGAGCGGTCACACTATGGAGCCTCTACTGTAAGAGCGGTCACACTGTGGAGCCTCTACTGAAAGAGCAGTCTTACTACGGAGCCTCTACTGTAAGAGCGGTCACACTATGGAGCCTCTACTGTAAGAGCGGTCTCACTATGGAGCCCCTACTGTAAGAGCGGTCACACTGTGGAGCCTCTACTGTAAGAGCAGTCTTACTATGGAGCCACTACTGTAAGAGCGGTCACACTATGGAGCCCCTACTGTAAGAGCGGTCACACTATGGAGCTCTACTGTAAGAGCGATCACACTGTGGAGCCTCTACTGTAAGAGCGGTCACACTATGGAGCCTCTACTGTAAGAGCGGTCACACTATGGAGCCCCTACTGTAAGAGCAGTCTTACTATGGAGTCTCTACTGTAAGAGCGGTCACACTATGGAGCCTCTACTGTAAGAGCGGTCACACTATGTAGCTCTACTGTAAGAGCGGTCACACTATGGAGCCCCTACTGTAAGAGCAGTCTTACTATGGAGTCTCTACTGTAAGAGCGGTCACACTATGGAGCCACTACTGTAAGAGCGGTCACACTATGGAGCTCTACTGTAAGAGCGGTCACACTATGGAGCTCTACTGTAAGAGCGGTCACACTATGGAGCTCTCTACTGTAAGAGCGGTCACACTATGGAGCCTCTACTGTAAGAGCGGTCACACTATGGAGCTCTACTGTAAGAGCGGTCACACTATGGAGCTCTACTGTAAGAGCGGTCACACTATGGAGCCCCTACTGTAAGAGCGGTCACACTATGGAGCCTCTACTGTAAGAGCGGTCACACTATGGAGCCTCTACTGTAAGAGCGGTCACACTATGGAGCTCTACTGTAAGAGCGGTCACACTATGGAGCTCTACTGTAAGAGCGGTCACACTCTGGAGCCCCTACTGTAAGAGCGGTCACACTATGGAGCCTCTATTGTTAGAGCGGTCACACTATGGAGCCTCTACTGTAAGAGCGGTCACACTATGGAGGTCTACTGTAAGAGCGGTCACACTATGGAGCTCTACTGTAAGAGCGGTCACACTATGGAGCTCTACTGTAAGAGCGGTCACACTATGGAGCCTCTACTGTAAGAGCGGTCACACTATGGAGCCCCTACTGTAAGAGCGGTCACACTATGGAGCCTCTACTGTAAGAGCGGTCACACTATGGGGCTCTACTGTAAGAGCTGTCACACTATGGAGCTCTACTGTAAGAGCGGTCACACTATGGAGCCTCTACTGTAAGAGCGGTCACACTATGGAGCCTCTACTGTAAGAGCGGTCACACTATGGAGCCCCTACTGTAAGAGCGGTCACACTATGGAGCTCTCTACTGTAAGAGCGGTCACACTTTGGAGCCTCTACTGTAAGAGCGGTCACACTATGGAGCCTCTACTGTAAGAGCGGTCACACTATGGAGCCTCTACTGTAAGAGCGATCACACTATGGAGCTCTACTGTAAGAGCGGTCACACTATGGAGCCTCTAGTGTAAGAGCGGTCACACTATGGAGCCTCTACTGTAAGAGCGGTCACACTATGGAGCTCTCTACTGTAAGAGCGGTCACACTTTGGAGCCTCTACTGTAAGAGCGGTCACACTATGGAGCCTCTACTGTAAGAGTGGTCACACTATGGAGCTCTCTACTGTAAGAGCGGTCACACTATGGAGCCTCTACTGTAAGAGCGGTCACACTATGGAGCCTCTACTGTAAGAGCGGTCACACTATGGAGCCTCTATTGTAAGAGCGGTCACACTATGGAGCTCTCTACTGTAAGAGCGGTCACACTATGGAGCTCTCTACTGTAAGAGCGATCACACTGTGGAGCCTCTACTGTAAAAGCGGTCACACTATGGAGCCTCTATTGTAAGAGCGATCACACTGTGGAGCCTCTACTGTAAAAGCGGTCACACTATGGAGCCCCTACTGTAAGTGCGGTCACACTATGGAGCCTCTACTGTAAGAGCGGTCACACTATGGAGCTCTACTGTAAGAGCGGTCACACTATGGAGCCTCTACTGTAAGAGCGGTCACACTATGGAGCCACTACTGTAAGAGCGGTCACACTATGGAGCCTCTACTGTAAGAGCGGTCACACTATGGAGCTCTACTGTAAGAGCGGTCACACTATGGAGCTCTACTGTAAGAGCGGTCACACTATGGAGCTCTACTGTAAGAGCGGTCACACTATGGAGCCTCTACTGTAAGAGCGGTCACACTATGGAGCCTCTACTGTAAGAGCGGTCACACTATGGAGCCTCTACTGTAAGAGCGGTCACACTATGGAGCTCTACTGTAAGAGCGGTCACACTATGGAGCCTCTATTGTAAGAGCGGTCACACTATGGAGCTCTCTACTGTAAGAGCGGTCACACTATGGAGCCACTACTGTAAGAGCGGTCACACTATGGAGCTCTACTGTAAGAGCGGTCACACTATGGAGCCTCTACTGTAAGATCGGTGACACTATGGAGCCTCTACTGTAAGAGCGGTCACACTATGGAGCTCTACTGTAAGAGCGGTCACACTATGGAGCCTCTACTGTAAGAGCGGTCACACTATGGAGCTCTACTGTAAGAGCGGTCACACTATGGAGCCTCTACTGTAAGAGCGGTCACACTATGGAGCCTCTACTGTAAGAGCGGTCACACTATGGAGCCTCTACTGTAAGAGCGATCACACTGTGGAGCCCATACTGTAAGAGCGGTCACACTATGGAGCCTCTACTGTAAGAGCGGTCACACTATGGAGCCTCTACTGTAAGAGCGGTCACACTATGGAGCCCATACTGTAAGAGCGGTCACACTATGGAGCCTCTACTGTAAGAGCGGTCACACTATGGAGCCTCTACTGTAAGAGCGGTCACACTATGGAGCTCTACTGTAAGAGCGGTCACACTATGGAGCTCTACTATAAGAGCGGTCACACTATGGAGCCTCTACTGTAAGAGCGGTCACACTATGGAGCCTCTACTGTAAGAGCGGTCACACTATGGAGCTCTACTGTAAGAGCGGTCACACTATGGAGCCTCTACTGTAAGAGCGGTCACACTATGGAGCCTCTACTGTAAGAGCGGTCACACTATGGAGCCCTACTGTAAGAGCGGTCACACTATGGAGCCTCTACTGTAAGAGCCGTCACACTATGGAGCCTCTACTGTAAGAGCGGTCACACTATGGAGCCCTACTGTAAGAGCGGTCACACTGTGGAGCCTCTACTGTAAGAGCGGTCACACTATGGAGCTCTACTGTAAGAGCGGTCACACTATGGAGCCTCTACTGTAAGAGCGGTCACACTATGGAGCCTCTACTGTAAGAGCGATCACACTGTGGAGCCTCTACTGTAAGAGCGGTCACACTATGGAGCCTCTACTGTAAGAGCGGTCACACTATGGAGCCTCTACTGTAAGAGCGATCACACTGTGGAGCCTCTACTGTAAGAGCGATCACACTGTGGAGCCTCTACTGTAAGAGCGATCACACTGTGGAGCCTCTACTGTAAGAGCAGTCTTACTATGGAGTCTCTACTGGAAGAGCGGTCACACTATGGAGCTCTACTGTAAGAGCGGTCACACTATGGAGCCTCTACTGTAAGAGCGGTCACACTATGGAGCCTCTACTGTAAGAGCCGTCACACTATGGAGCCTCTACTGTAAGAGCGATCACACTGTGGAGCCTCTACTGTAAGAGCAGTCTTACGATGGAGTCTCTACTGTAAGAGCGGTCACACTATGGAGCCTCTACTGTAAGAGCGGTCACACTATGGAGCTCTACTGTAAGAGCGGTCACACTATGGAGCCTCTACTGTAAGACCGGTCACACTATAGAGCTCTACTGTAAGAGCGGTCACACTATGGAGCCTCTACTGTAAGAGCGGTCACACTATGGAGCTCTACTGTAAGAGCGGTCACACTATGGAGCTCTACTGTAAGAGCGGTCACACTATGGAGCCTCTACTATTAGAGTGGTCACACTATGGAGCCTCTACTGTAAGAGCGGTCACACTATGGAGCCTCTACTGTAAGAGCGGTCACACTGTGGAGCCTCTACTGTAAGACCGGTCACACTGTGGAGCCTCTACTGTAAGAGCGGTCACACTATGGAGCCTCTACTGTAAGAGCGGTCACACTATGGAGCCTCTACTGTAAGAGCGGTCACACTGTGGAGCTCTACTGTAAGAGCGGTCACACTATGGAGCTCTACTGTAAGAGCGGTCACACTATGGAGCTCTACTGTAAGAGCGGTCACACTATGGAGCCTCTACTATTAGAGTGGTCACACTATGGAGCCTCTACTGTAAGAGCGGTCACACTATGGAGCCTCTACTGTAAGAGCGGTCACACTGTGGAGCCTCTACTGTAAGAGCGGTCACACTATGGAGCCCCTACTGTAAGAGCGGTCACACTATGGAGCCTCTACTGTAAGAGCGGTCACACTATGGAACTCTACTGTAAGAGCGGTCACACTATGGAGCCTCTACTGTAAGAGCGGTCACACTATGGAGCCTCTACTGTAAGAGCGGTCACACTATGGAACTCTACTGTAAGAGCGGTCACACTATGGAGCCTCTACTGTAAGAGCGGTCAAACTATGGAGCCTCTACTGTAAGAGCGGTCACACTATGGAGCCTCTACTGTAAGAGCGGTCACACTATGGAGCCTATACTGTAAGAGCGGTCACATTATGGAGCCTCTACTGTAAGAGCGGTCACACTATGGAGCCTCTACTGTAAGAGCGGTCACACTATGGAGCTCCACTGTAAGAGCGGTCACACTATGGAGCCTCTACTGTAAGAGCGGTCACACTATGGAGCCTCTACTGTAAGAGCGGTCACACTATGGAGCCTCTACTGTAAGAGCGATCACACTATGGAGCCTCTACTGTAAGAGCGGTCACACTATGGAGCCTCTACTGTAAGAGCGGTCACACTATGGAGCCTCTACTGTAAGAGCGGTCACACTATGGAGCCTCTACTGTAAGAGCGGTCACACTATGGAGCTCTACTGTAAGAGCGGTCACACTATGGAGCCTCTACTGTAAGAGCGGTCACACTATGGAGTCTCTACTGTAAGAGCGGTCACACTATGGAGCCTCTACTGTAAAAGCGGTCACACTATTAAGCTCTACTGGAAGAGCGGTCACACTATGGAGCCTCTACTGTAAGAGCGGTCACACTATTAAGCTCTACTGTAAGAGCGGTCACACTATTAAGCTCTACTGTAAGAGCGGTCACACTATTAAGCTCTACTGTAAGAGCGGTCACACTATGGAGCTCTACTGTAAGAACAGTCACACTATGGAGCCTCTACTGTAAGATCGGTCACACTATGGAGCTCCTCTGTAAGAGCGGTCACACTATGGAGCTTTACTGTAAGAGCGGTCACACTATGGAGCCTCTACTGTAAGAGCGGTCACACTATGGAGCCTCTATTGTAAGAGCGGTCACACTATGGAGCTTTACTGTAAGAGCGGTCACACTATGGAGCTATACTGTAAGAGCGGTCACACTACGGAGCCTCTATTGTAAGAGCGGTCACACTATGGAGCTCTACTGTAAGAGCGGTCACACTATGGAACCCCTATTGTAAGAGCGGTCACACTATGGAGCCTCTACTGTAAGAGCGGTCACACTATGGAGCTCTCTACTGTAAGAGCGATCACACTATGGAGCTCTACTGTAAGAGCGGTCACACTATGGAGCCTCTACTGTAAGAGCGGTCACACTATGGAGCTCTCTACTGTAAGAGCGGTCACACTTTGGAGCCTCTACTGTAAGAGCGGTCACACTATGGAGCCTCTACTGTAAGAGCGGTCACACTATGGAGCTCTCTACTGTAAGAGCGATCACACTATGGAGCTCTACTGTAAGAGCGGTCACACTATGGAGCTATACTGTAAGAGCGGTCACACTATGGAGCCTCTACTGTAAGAGCGGTCACACTATGGAGCCTCTACTGTAAGAGCGGTCACACTATGGAGCCTCTACTGTAAGAGCGGTCACACTATGGAGCCCCTACTGTAAGAGCGGTCACACTATGGAGCCTCTATTGTAAGAGCGGTTACACTATGGAGCCTCTACTGTAAGAGCGGTCACACTATGGAGCTCTACTGTAAGAGCGGTCACACTATGGAGCCTCTACTGTAAGAGCGGTCACACTATGGAGCCTCTACTGTAAGAGCGGTCACACTATGGAGCCTCTACTGTAAGAGCGGTCACACTATGGAGCCTCTACTGTAAGAGCGGTCACACTATGGAGCTATACTGTAAGAGCGGTCACACTATGGAGCCCCTACTGTAAGAGCTGTCACACTATGGAGCCCCTACTGTAAGAGCGGTCACACTATGGAGCCTCTACTATAAGAGCGGTCACACTATGGAGCCTCTACTGTAAGAGCGGTCACACTATGGAGCCTCTACTGTAAGAGCGGTCACACTATGGAGGTCTACTGTAAGAGCTGTCACACTATGGAGCTCTACTGTAAGAGCGGTCACACTATGGAGCTCTACTGTAAGAGCGGTCACACTATGGAGCCTCTACTGTAAGAGCGGTCACACTATGGAGGTCTACTGTAAGAGCTGTCACACTATGGAGCTCTACTGTAAGAGCGGTCACACTATGGAGCCTCTACTGCAAGAGCGGTCACACTATGGAGCCTCTACTGTAAGAGCGGTCACACTATGGAGCTCTACTGTAAGAGCGGTCACACTATGGAGCCTCAACTGTAAGAGCGGTCACACTATGGAGCTCTACTGTAAGAGCGGTCACACTATGGAGCCTCAACTGTAAGAGCGGTTACACTATGGAGCTCTATTGTAAGAGCGGTCACACTATGGAGCCTCTACTGTAAGAGCGGTCACACTATGGAGCTCTACTGTAAGAGCGGTCACACTATGGAGCTCTACTGTAAGAGCGGTCACACTATAGTGCCTCTACTGTAAGAGCGGTCACACTATGGAGCCTCTACTGTAAGAGCGGTTACACTATGGAGCCTCAACTGTAAGAGCGGTCACACTATGGAGCCTCTACTGTAAGAGCGGTCACACTATGGAGCCTCTACTGTAAGAGCAGTCACACTATGGAGCTCTACTGTAAGAGCGGTCACACTATGGAGCTCCTCTGTAAGAGCGGTCACACTATGGAGCCCCTACTGTAAGAGCGGTCACACTATGGAGCCTCTACTGTAAGAGCGGTCACACTATGGAGCCTCTACTGTAAGAGCGGTCACACTATGGAGCTCTACTGTAAGAGCGGTCACACTATGGAGCCTCTACTGTAAGAGCGGTCACAGTATGGAGCCTCTACTGTAAGAGCGGTCACACTATGGAGCCTCTACTGTAAGAGCGGTCACACTATGGAGCTCCTCTGTAAGAGCGGTCACACTATGGAGCCTCTACTGTAAGAGAGGTCACACTATGGAGCTCCTCTGTAAGAGCGGTCACACTATGGAGCCTCTACTGTAAGAGCGGTCACACTATGGAGCCTCTACTGTAAGAGCGGTCACACTATGGAGCTCTACTGTAAGAGCGGTCACACTATGGAGCCTATACTGTAAGAGTGGTCAAACTATGGAGCCTCTACTGTAAGAGCGGTCACACTATGAAGCCTCTACTGTAAGAGCGGTCACACTATGGAGCTCTACTGTAAGAGCGGTCACACTATGGAGCCTCTACTGTAAGAGCGGTCACATTATGGAGCCTCTACTGTAAGAGCGGTCACACTATGGAGCCTCTACTGTAAGAGCGGTCACACTATGGAGCTCTACTGTAAGAGCGGTCACACTATGGAGCCTCTAGTGTAAGAGCGATCACACTATGGAGCCTCTACTGTAAGAGCGGTCACACTTTGGAGCTCTACTGTAAGAGCGGTCACACTATGGAGCCTCTACTGTAAGAGCGGTCACACTCTGGAGCCTCTACTGTAAGAGCAGTCTTACTATGGAGCCTCTACTGTAAGAGCGGTCACACTATGGAGCCACTACTGTAAGAGCGGTCACACTATGGAGCCTCTACTGTAAGAGCGGTCACACTATGGAGCCTCTACTGTAAGAGCGGTCACACTATGGAGCCTCTACTGTAAGAGCGGTCACACTATGGAGCTTCTACTGTAAGACCGGTCACACTATGGAGCTCTACTGTAAGAGCGGTCACACTATGGAGCTCTACTGTAAGAGCGGTCACACTATGGAGCTCTACTGTAAGAGCGGTCACACTATGGAGCTCCTCTGTAAGAGCGGTCACACTATGGAGCTCTACTGTAAGAGCGGTCACACTATGGAGCCTCTACTGTAAGAGCGGTCACACTATGGAGCCTCTACTGTAAGAGCGGTCTCACTATGGAGCCTCTACTGTAAGAGCGGTCACACTGTGGAGCCTCTACTGTAAGAGCAGTCTTACTATGGAGCCACTACTGTAAGAGCGGTCACACTATGGAGCCCCTACTGTAAGAGCGGTCACACTATGGAGCCCCTACTGTAAGAGCGGTCACACTGTGGAGCCTCTACTGTAAGAGCAGTCTTACTATGGAGCCTCTACTGTAAGAGCGGTCACACTATGGAGCTCTACTGTAAGAGCGGTCACACTATGGAGCCTCTACTGTAAGAGCGGTCACACTATGGAGCCCCTACTGTAAGAGCAGTCTTACTATGGAGTCTCTACTGTAAGAGCGGTCACACTATGGAGCCTCTACTGTAAGAGCGGTCACACTATGTAGCTCTACTGTAAGAGCGGTCACACTATGGAGCCTCTCCTGTAAGAGCGGTCACACTATGGAGCCCCTACTGTAAGAGCAGTCTTACTATGGAGTCTCTACTGTAAGAGCGGTCACACTATGGAGCCACTACTGTAAGAGCGGTCAAACTATGGAGCCTCTACTGTAAGAGCGATCACACTGTGGAGCCTCTACTGTAAGAGCAGTCTTACTATAGAGTCTCTACTGTAAGAGCGGTCACACTATGGAGCCTCTACTGTAAGAGCGGTCACACTATGGAGCCTCTACTGTAAGAGCGATCACACTGTGGAGCCTCTACTGTAAGAGCAGTCTTACTATGGAGTCTCTACTGTAAGAGCGGTCACACTATGGAGCCACTACTGTAAGAGCGGTCACACTATGGAGCTCCTCTGTAAGAGCGGTCACACTATGGAGCTCTACTGTAAGAGTGGTCACACTATGGAGCCTCTACTGTAAGAGCGGTCACACTATGGAGCCTCAACTGTAAGAGCGGTCACACTATGGAGCCTCTACTGTAAGAGCGGTCACACTATGGAGTCTCTACTGTAAGAACGGTCACACTATGGAGCCTCAACTGTAAGAGCGGTCACACTATGGAGCCTCTACTGTAAGAGCGGTCACACTATGGAGCCTCTACTGTAAGAGCGGTCACACTATGGAGCCTCTACTGTAAGAGCGGTCACACTATGGAGGTCTACTGTAAGAGCGGTCACACTATGGAGCCTCTACTGTAAGAGCGGTCACACTATGGAGGTCTACTGTAAGAGCGGTCACACTATGGAGCTCTACTGTAAGAGCGGTCACACTATGGAGCTCCTCTGTAAGAGCGGTCACACTATGGAGCCTCTACTGTAAGAGCGGTCACACTATGGAGCTCCTCTGTAAGAGCGGTCACACTATGGAGCCTCAACTGTAAGAACGGTCACACTATGGAGCCTCAACTGTAAGAGCGGTCACACTATGGAGCCTCTACTGTAAGAGCGGTCACACTATGGAGCCTCAACTGTAAGAGCGGTCACACTATGGAGCCTCTACTGTAAGAACGGTCACACTATGGAGCCTCTACTGTAAGAGCGGTCACACTATGGAGCCTCTACTGTAAGAGCGGTCACACTATGGAGCCTCTACTGTAAGAGCGGTCACACTATGGAGCTCTCTACTGTAAGAGCGGTCACACTATGGAGCCTCTACTGTAAGAGCGGTCACACTATGGAGGTCTACTGTAAGAGCGGTCACACTATGGAGCTCTACTGTAAGAGCGGTCACACTATGGAGCTCTACTGTAAGAGCGGTCACACTATGGAGCTCTACTGTAAGAGCGGTCACACTATGGAGCTCCTCTGTAAGAGCGGTCACACTATGGAGCTCTACTGTAAGAGCGGTCACACTATGGAGCCTCTACTGTAAGAGCGGTCACACTGTGGAGCCTCTACTGAAAGAGCAGTCTTACTACGGAGCTCTCTACTGTAAGAGCGGTCACACTATGGAGCCTCTACTGTAAGAGCGGTCTCACTATGGAGCCCCTACTGTAAGAGCGGTCACACTGTGGAGCCTCTACTGTAAGAGCGGTCACACTATTAAGCTCTACTGTAAGAGCGGTCACACTATGGAGCCCCTACTGTAAGAGCGGTCACACTATGGAGCCCCTACTGTAAGAGCGGTCACACTGTGGAGCCTCTACTGTAAGAGCAGTCTTACTATGGAGCCTCTACTGTAAGAGCGGTCACACTATGGAGCTCTACTGTAAGAGCGGTCACACTATGGAGCCTCTACTGTAAGAGCGGTCACACTATGGAGCCCCTACTGTAAGAGCAGTCTTACTATGGAGTCTCTACTGTAAGAGCGGTCACACTATGGAGCCTCTACTGTAAGAGCGGTCACACTATGTAGCTCTACTGTAAGAGCGGTCACACTATGGAGCCTCTACTGTAAGAGCGGTCACACTATGGAGCCCCTACTGTAAGAGCAGTCTTACTATGGAGTCTCTACTGTAAGAGCGGTCACACTATGGAGCCACTACTGTAAGAGCGGTCAAACTATAGAGTCTCTACTGTAAGAGCGGTCACACTATGGAGCCTCTACTGTAAGAGCGGTCACACTATGGAGCCTCTACTGTAAGAGCGATCACACTGTGGAGCCTCTACTGTAAGAGCAGTCTTACTATGGAGTCTCTACTGTAAGAGCGGTCACACTATGGAGCCTCTACTGTAAGAGCGGTCACACTCTGGAGCCCCTACTGTAAGAGCGGTCACACTATGGAGCCTCTATTGTTAGAGCGGTCACACTATGGAGCCTCTACTGTAAGAGCGGTCACACTATGGAGGTCTACTGTAAGAGCGGTCACACTATGGAGCTCTACTGTAAGAGTGGTCACACTATGGAGCCTCTACTGTAAGAGCGGTCACACTATGGGGCTCTACTGTAAGAGCTGTCACACTATGGAGCTCTACTGTAAGAGCGGTCACACTATGGAGCCTCTACTGTAAGAGCGGTCACACTATGGAGCTCTACTGTAAGAGCGGTCACACTATGGAGCTCTACTGTAAGAGCGGTCACACTATGGAGCCTCTACTGTAAGAGCGGTCACACTATGGAGCCCCTACTGTAAGAGCGGTCACACTATGGAGCTCTCTACTGTAAGAGCGGTCACACTTTGGAGCCTCTACTGTAAGAGCGGTCACACTATGGAGTCTCTACTGTAAGAGCGGTCACACTATGGAGTCTCTACTGTAAGAGCGGTCACACTATGGAGCCTCTACTGTAAGAGCGGTCACACTATGGAGCCTCTACTGTAAGAGCGATCACACTATGGAGCTCTACTGTAAGAGCGGTCACACTATGGAGCCTCTAGTGTAAGAGCGGTCACACTATGGAGCCTCTACTGTAAGAGCGGTCACACTATGGAGCTCTCTACTGTAAGAGCGGTCACACTTTGGAGCCTCTACTGTAAGAGCGGTCACACTATGGAGCCTCTACTGTAAGAGTGGTCACACTATGGAGCTCTCTACTGTAAGAGCGGTCACACTATGGAGCCTCTACTGTAAGAGCGGTCACACCATGGAGCCTCTACTGTAAGAGCGGTCACACTATGGAGCCTCTACTGTAAGAGCGGTCACACCATGGAGCCTCTACTGTAAGAGCGGTCACACTATGGAGCCTCTACTGTAAGAGCGGTCACACTATGGAGCCTCTATTGTAAGAGCGGTCACACTATGGAGCTCTCTACTGTAAGAGCGGTCACACTATGGAGCTCTCTACTGTAAGAGCGATCACACTGTGGAGCCTCTACTGTAAAAGCGGTCACACTATGGAGCCTCTATTGTAAGAGCGGTCACACTATGGAGCCCCTACTGTAAGTGCGGTCACACTATGGAGCCCCTACTGTAAGTGCGGTCACACTATGGAGCCTCTACTGTAAGAGCGGTCACACTATGGAGCCTCTACTGTAAGAGCGGTCACACTATGGAGCCTCTACTGTAAGAGCGGTCACATTATGGAGCCTCTACTGTAAGAGCGGTCACATTATGGAGCCTCTATTGTAAGAGCGGTCACATTATGGAGCCTCTACTGTAAGAGCGGTCACACTATGGAGCCTCTACTGTAAGAGCGGTCACACTATGGAGCCTCTACTGTAAGAGCGGTCACACTATGGAGCCTCTACTGTAAGAGCGGTCACACTATGGAGCCTCAACTGTAAGAGCGGTCACACTATGGAGCCTCTACTGTAAGAGCGGTCACACTATGGAGCCTCTACTGTAAGAGCGGTCACACTATGGAGCCTCTACTGTAAGAGCGGTCACACTATGGAGCCTCAACTGTAAGAGCGGTCACACTATGGAGCCTCTACTGTAAGAGCGGTCACACTATGGAGCCTCTACTGTAAGAGCGGTCACACTATGGAGCCTCTACTGTAAGAGCGGTCACACTATGGAGCCTCAACTGTAAGAGCGGTCACACTATGGAGCCTCTACTGTAAGAGCGGTCACACTATGGAGCCTCTACTGTAAGAGCGGTCACACTATGGAGCCTCTACTGTAAGAGCGGTCACACTATGGAGCCTCTACTGTAAGAGCGGTCACACTATGGAGCCTCTACTGTAAGAGCGGTCACACTATGGAGCCTCTACTGTAAGAGCGGTCACACTATGGAGCTCTACTGTAAGAGCGGTCACACTATGGAGCCTCTATTGTAAGAGCGGTCACACTATGGAGCTCTCTACTGTAAGAGCGGTCACACTATGGAGCCACTACTGTAAGAGCGGTCACACTATGGAGCCTCTACTGTAAGATCGGTGACACTATGGAGCCTCTACTGTAAGAGCGGTCACACTATGGAGCTCTACTGTAAGAGCGGTCACACTATGGAGCCTCTACTGTAAGAGCGATCACACTGTGGAGCCTCTACTGTAAGAGCGGTCACACTATGGAGCCCATACTGTAAGAGCGGTCACACTATGGAGCCTCTACTGTAAGAGCGGTCACACTATGGAGCCTCTACTGTAAGAGCGGTCACACTATGGAGCTCTACTGTAAGAGCGGTCACACTATGGAGCTCTACTATAAGAGCGGTCACACTATGGAGCCTCTACTGTAAGAGCGGTCACACTATGGAGCTCTACTGTAAGAGCGGTCACACTATGGAGCCTCTACTGTAAGAGCGGTTACACTATGGAGCCTCTACTGTAAGAGCCGTCACACTATGGAGCCTCTACTGTAAGAGCGGTCACACTATGGAGCCCTACTGTAAGAGCGGTCACACTGTGGAGCCTCTACTGTAAGAGCGGTCACACTATGGAGCCCTACTGTAAGAGCGGTCACACTATGGAGCTCTACTGTAAGATCGGTCACACTATGGAGCCTCTACTGTAAGAGCGATCACACTGTGGAGCCTCTACTGTAAGAGCGGTCACACTATGGAGCCTCTACTGTAAGAGCGATCACACTGTGGAGCCTCTACTGTAAGAGCGATCACACTGTGGAGCCTCTACTGTAAGAGCGATCACACTGTGGAGCCTCTACTGTAAGAGCAGTCTTACTATGGAGTCTCTACTGGAAGAGCGGTCACACTATGGAGCTCTACTGTAAGAGCGGTCACACTATGGAGCCTCTACTGTAAGAGCGGTCACACTATGGAGCTCTACTGTAAGAGCCGTCACACTATGGAGCCTCTACTGTAAGAGCGATCACACTGTGGAGCCTCTACTGTAAGAGCAGTCTTACGATGGAGTCTCTACTGTAAGAGCGGTCACACTATGGAGCCTCTACTGTAAGAGCGGTCACACTATGGAGCTCTACTGTAAGACCGGTCACACTATGGAGCCTCTACTGTAAGACCGGTCACACTATAGAGCTCTACTGTAAGAGCGGTCACACTATGGAGCCTCTACTGTAAGAGCGGTCACACTATGGAGCCTCTACTGTAAGAGCGGTCACACTATGGAGCTCTACTGTAAGAGCGGTCACACTATGGAGCTCTACTGTAAGAGCGGTCACACTATGGAGCCTCTACTATTAGAGTGGTCACACTATGGAGCCTCTACTGTAAGAGCGGTCACACTATGGAGCCTCTACTGTAAGAGCGGTCACACTGTGGAGCCTCTACTGTAAGACCGGTCACACTGTGGAGCCTCTACTGTAAGAGCGGTCACACTATGGAGCCTCTACTGTAAGAGCGGTCACACTGTGGAGCTCTACTGTAAGAGCGGTCACACTATGGAGCTCTACTGTAAGAGCGGTCACACTATGGAGCTCTACTGTAAGAGCGGTCACACTATGGAGCCTCTACTATTAGAGTGGTCACACTATGGAGCCTCTACTGTAAGAGCGGTCACACTATGGAGCCTCTACTGTAAGAGCGGTCACACTGTGGAGCCTCTACTGTAAGAGCGGTCACACTATGGAGCCCCTACTGTAAGAGCGGTCACACTATGGAGCCTCTACTGTAAGAGCGGTCACACTATGGAACTCTACTGTAAGAGCGGTCACACTATGGAGCCTCTACTGTAAGAGCGGTCACACTATGGAGCCTCTACTGTAAGAGCGGTCACACTATGGAACTCTACTGTAAGAGCGGTCACACTATGGAGCCTCTACTGTAAGAGCGGTCACACTATGGAGCCTCTACTGTAAGAGCGGTCACACTATGGAGCCTCTACTGTAAGAGCGGTCACACTATGGAGCCTCTACTGTAAGAGCGGTCACACTATGGAGCCTCTACTGTAAGAGCGGTCACACTATGGAGCTCTACTGTAAGAGCGGTCACACTATGGAGCCTCTACTGTAAGAGCGGTCACACTATGGAGCTCCACTGTAAGAGCGGTCACACTATGGAGCCTCTACTGTAAGAGCGGTCACACTATGGAGCCTCTACTGTAAGAGCAGTCACACTATGGAGCCTCTACTGTAAGAGCGGTCACACTATGGAGCCTCTACTGTAAGAGCGGTCACACTATGGAGCCTCTACTGTAAGAGCGGTCACACTATGGAGCCTCTACTGTAAGAGCGGTCACACTATGGAGCCCCTACTGTAAGAGCAGTCACACTATGGAGCCTCTACTGTAAGAGCGGTCACACTATGGAGTCTCTACTGTAAGAGCGGTCACACTATGGAGCCTCTACTGTAAAAGCGGTCACACTATTAAGCTCTACTGGAAGAGCGGTCACACTATTAAGCTCTACTGTAAGAGCGGTCACACTATTAAGCTCTACTGTAAGAGCGGTCACACTATTAAGCTCTACTGTAAGAGCGGTCACACTATGGAGCCTCTACTGTAAGAGCGGTCACACTATGGAGCCTCTACTGTAAGAGCGGTCACACTATGGAGCTCTACTGTAAGAACAGTCACACTATGGAGCTCTACTGTAAGATCGGTCACACTATGGAGCTCCTCTGTAAGAGCGGTCACACTATGGAGCTTTACTGTAAGAGCGGTCACACTATGGAGCTATACTGTAAGAGCGGTCACACTATGGAGCCACTACTGTAAGAGCGGTCACACTATGGAGCCTCTACTGTAAGAGCGGTCACACTATGGAGCCTCTACTGTAAGAGCGGTCACACTATGGAGCTCCTCTGTAAGAGCGGTCACACTATGGAGCCTCTACTGTAAGAGCGGTCACACTATGGAGCTCCTCTGTAAGAGCGGTCACACTATGGAGCCTCTACTGTAAGAGCGGTCACACTATGGAGCTCCTCTGTAAGAGCGGTCACACTATGGAGCCTCTACTGTAAGAGCGGTCACACTATGGAGCCTCTACTGTAAGAGCGGTCACACTATGGAGCTCTACTGTAAGAGCGGTCACACTATGGAGCCTATACTGTAAGAGTGGTCAAACTATGGAGCCTCTACTGTAAGAGCGGTCACACTATGAAGCCTCTACTGTAAGAGCGGTCACACTATGGAGCTCTACTGTAAGAGCGGTCACACTATGGAGCCTCTACTGTAAGAGCGGTCACATTATGGAGCCTCTACTGTAAGAGCGGTCACACTATGGAGCCTCTACTGTAAGAGCGGTCACACTATGGAGCTCTACTGTAAGAGCGGTCACACTATGGAGCCTCTAGTGTAAGAGCGGTCACACTATGGAGCCTCTACTGTAAGAGCGGTCACACTTTGGAGCTCTACCGTAAGAGCGGTCACACTATGGAGCCTCTACTGTAAGAGCGGTCACACTCTGGAGCCTCTACTGTAAGAGCAGTCTTACTATGGAGCCTCTACTGTAAGAGCGGTCACACTATGGAGCCACTACTGTAAGAGCGGTCACACTATGGAGCCTCTACTGTAAGAGCGGTCACACTATGGAGCCTCTACTGTAAGAGCGGTCACACTATGGAGCCTCTACTGTAAGAGCGGTCACACTATGGAGCCTCTACTGTAAGAGCGGTCACACTATGGAGCCTCTACTGTAAGAGCGGTCACACTATGGAGCTCTACTGTAAGAGCGGTCACACTATGGAGCTCTACTGTAAGAGCGGTCACACTATGGAGCTCCTCTGTAAGAGCGGTCACACTATGGAGCTCTACTGTAAGAGCGGTCACACTATGGAGCCTCTACTGTAAGAGCGGTCACACTATGGAGCCTCTACTGTAAGAGCGGTCTCACTATGGAGCCTCTACTGTAAGAGCGGTCACACTGTGGAGCCTCTACTGTAAGAGCAGTCTTACTATGGAGCCACTACTGTAAGAGCGGTCACACTATGGAGCCCCTACTGTAAGAGCGGTCACACTATGGAGCCCCTACTGTAAGAGCGGTCACACTATGGAGCTCTAGTGTAAGAACGGTCACACTATGGAGCCTCTACTGTAAGAGCGGTCACACTATGGAGCCTCTACTGTAAGACCGGTCACACTATGGAGCCTCTACTGTAAGAGCGGTCACACTATGGAGCCTCTACTGTAAGAGCGGTCTCACTATGGAGCCTCTACTGTAAGAGCGGTCACACTGTGGAGCCTCTACTGTAAGAGCAGTCTTACTATGGAGCTCTACTGTAAGAGCGGTCACACTATGGAGCCTCTACTGTAAGAGCGGTCACACTATGGAGCCCCTACTGTAAGAGCAGTCTTACTATGGAGTCTCTACTGTAAGAGCGGTCACACTATGGAGCCTCTACTGTAAGAGCGGTCACACTATGTAGCTCTACTGTAAGAGCGGTCACACTATGGAGCCTCTCCTGTAAGAGCGGTCACACTATGGAGCCCCTACTGTAAGAGCAGTCTTACTATGGAGTCTCTACTGTAAGAGCGGTCACACTATGGAGCCACTACTGTAAGAGCGGTCAAACTATGGAGCCTCTACTGTAAGAGCGATCACACTGTGGAGCCTCTACTGTAAGAGCAGTCTTACTATAGAGTCTCTACTGTAAGAGCGGTCACACTATGGAGCCTCTACTGTAAGAGCGGTCACACTATGGAGCCTCTACTGTAAGAGCGATCACACTGTGGAGCCTCTACTGTAAGAGCAGTCTTACTATGGAGTCTCTACTGTAAGAGCGGTCACACTATGGAGCCACTACTGTAAGAGCGGTCACACTATGGAGCCTCTACTGTAAGAGCGGTCACACTATGGAGCTCTACTGTAAGAGCGGTCACACTATGGAGCCTCTACTGTAAGAGCGGTCACACTATGGAGCCTCAACTGTAAGAGCGGTCACACTATGGAGCCTCTACTGTAAGAGCGGTCACACTATGGAGTCTCTACTGTAAGAACGGTCACACTATGGAGCCTCAACTGTAAGAGCGGTCACACTATGGAGCCTCTACTGTAAGAGCGGTCACACTATGGAGCCTCTACTGTAAGAGCGGTCACACTATGGAGCCTCTACTGTAAGAGCGGTCACACTATGGAGGTCTACTGTAAGAGCGGTCACACTATGGAGCCTCTACTGTAAGAGCGGTCACACTATGGAGGTCTACTGTAAGAGCGGTCACACTATGGAGCTCTACTGTAAGAGCGGTCACACTATGGAGCTCCTCTGTAAGAGCGGTCACACTATGGAGCCTCTACTGTAAGAGCGGTCACACTATGGAGCTCCTCTGTAAGAGCGGTCACACTATGGAGCCTCAACTGTAAGAACGGTCACACTATGGAGCCTCAACTGTAAGAATGGTCACACTATGGAGCCTCAACTGTAAGAGCGGTCACACTATGGAGCCTCTACTGTAAGAGCGGTCACACTATGGAGCCTCTACTGTAAGAGCGGTCACACTATGGAGCCTCTACTGTAAGAGCGGTCACACTATGGAGCCTCTACTGTAAGAGCGGTCACACTATGGAGCCTCTACTGTAAGAGCGGTCACACTATGGAGGTCTACTGTAAGAGCGGTCACACTATGGAGCTCTACTGTAAGAGCGGTCACACTATGGAGCCACTACTGTAAGAGCGGTCACACTATGGAGCTCTACTGTAAGAGCGGTCACACTATGGAGCCTCTACTGTAAGAGCGGTCACACTGTGGAGCCTCTACTGAAAGAGCAGTCTTACTACGGAGCTCTCTACTGTAAGAGCGGTCACACTATGGAGCCTCTACTGTAAGAGCGGTCACACTATGGAGCTCCTCTGTAAGAGCGGTCACACTATGGAGCTCTACTGTAAGAGCGGTCACACTATGGAGCCTCTACTGTAAGAGCGGTCACACTGTGGAGCCTCTACTGAAAGAGCAGTCTTACTACGGAGCTCTCTACTGTAAGAGCGGTCACACTATGGAGCCTCTACTGTAAGAGCGGTCTCACTATGGAGCCCCTACTGTAAGAGCGGTCACACTGTGGAGCCTCTACTGTAAGAGCGGTCACACTATTAAGCTCTACTGTAAGAGCGGTCACACTATGGAGCCCCTACTGTAAGAGCGGTCACACTATGGAGCCCCTACTGTAAGAGCGGTCACACTGTGGAGCCTCTACTGTAAGAGCAGTCTTACTATGGAGCCTCTACTGTAAGAGCGGTCACACTATGGAGCTCTACTGTAAGAGCGGTCACACTATGGAGCCTCTACTGTAAGAGCGGTCACACTATGGAGCCCCTACTGTAAGAGCAGTCTTACTATGGAGTCTCTACTGTAAGAGCGGTCACACTATGGAGCCTCTACTGTAAGAGCGGTCACACTATGTAGCTCTACTGTAAGAGCGGTCACACTATGGAGCCTCTACTGTAAGAGCGGTCACACTATGGAGCCCCTACTGTAAGAGCAGTCTTACTATGGAGTCTCTACTGTAAGAGCGGTCACACTATGGAGCCACTACTGTAAGAGCGGTCAAACTATAGAGTCTCTACTGTAAGAGCGGTCACACTATGGAGCCTCTACTGTAAGAGCGGTCACACTATGGAGCCTCTACTGTAAGAGCGATCACACTGTGGAGCCTCTACTGTAAGAGCAGTCTTACTATGGAGTCTCTACTGTAAGAGCGGTCACACTATGGAGCCTCTACTGTAAGAGCGGTCACACTATGGAGCTCTACTGTAAGAGCGGTCACACTATGGAGCTCTACTGTAAGAGCGGTCACACTATGGAGCCCCTACTGTAAGAGCGGTCACACTATGGAGCCTCTACTGTAAGAGCGGTCACACTATGGAGCCTCTACTGTAAGAGCGGTCACACTATGGAGCTCTACTGTAAGAGCGGTCACACTATGGAGCTCTACTGTAAGAGCGGTCACACTATGGAGCCTCTACTGTAAGAGCGGTCACACTATGGAGCCTCTACTGTAAGAGCGGTCACACTATGGTGCTCTACTGTAAGAGCGGTCACACTATGGAGCCTCTACTGTAAGAGCGGTCACACTATGGAGCCTCTACTGTAAGAGCGGTCACACTCTGGAGCCCCTACTGTAAGAGCGGTCACACTATGGAGCCTCTATTGTTAGAGCGGTCACACTATGGAGCTCTACTGTAAGAGCGGTCACACTATGGAGCCTCTACTGTAAGAGCGGTCACACTATGGAGCCTCTACTGTAAGAGCGGTCACACTATGGAGCCTCTACTGTAAGAGCGGTCACACTATGGAGCCCCTACTGTAAGAGCGGTCACACTATGGAGCTCTACTGTAAGAGCTGTCACACTATGGAGCTCTACTGTAAGAGCGGTCACACTATGGAGCCTCTACTGTAAGAGCGGTCACACTATGGAGCTCTACTGTAAGAGCGGTCACACTATGGAGCTCTACTGTAAGAGCGGTCACACTATGGAGCCTCTACTGTAAGAGCGGTCACACTATGGAGCCCCTACTGTAAGAGCGGTCACACTATGGAGCTCTCTACTGTAAGAGCGGTCACACTTTGGAGCCTCTACTGTAAGAGCGGTCACACTATGGAGCCTCTACTGTAAGAGCGGTCACACTATGGAGCCTCTACTGTAAGAGCGATCACACTATGGAGCTCTACTGTAAGAGCGGTCACACTATGGAGCCTCTACTGTAAGAGCGGTCACACTATGGAGCCCCTACTGTAAGAGAGGTCACACTATGGAGCTCTCTACTGTAAGAGCGGTCACACTTTGGAGCCTCTACTGTAAGAGCGGTCACACTGTGGAGCCTCTACTGTAAGAGCGGTCACACTATGGAGCTTTACTGTAAGAGCGGTCACACTATGGAGCCTCTACTGTAAGAGCGGTCACACTATGGAGCTTTACTGTAAGAGCGGTCACACTATGGAGCCTCTACTGTAAGAGCGGTCACACTATGGAGCCTCTACTGTAAGAGCGGTCACACTATGGAGCTCTACTGTAAGAGCGGTCACACTATGGAGCTCTACTGTAAGAGCGGTCACACTATGGAGCCTCTACTGTAAGAGCGATCACACTGTGGAGCCTCTACTGTAAGAGCAGTCTTACTATGGAGTCTCTACTGTAAGAGCGGTCACACTATGGAGCCTCTACTGTAAGAGCGGTCACACTATGGAGCTCTACTGTAAGAGCGGTCACACTATGGAGCTCTACTGTAAGAGCGGTCACACTATGGAGCCCCTACTGTAAGAGCGGTCACACTATGGAGCCTCTACTGTAAGAGCGGTCACACTATGGAGCCTCTACTGTAAGAGCGGTCACACTATGGAGCTCTACTGTAAGAGCGGTCACACTATGGAGCTCTACTGTAAGAGCGGTCACACTATGGAGCCTCTACTGTAAGAGCGGTCACACTATGGAGCTCTACTGTAAGAGCGGTCACACTATGGAGCTCTACTGTAAGAGCGGTCACACTATGGAGCCTCTACTGTAAGAGCGGTCACACTATGGAGCTTTACTGTAAGAGCGGTCACACTATGGAGCCTCTACTGTAAGAGCGGTCACACTATGGAGCTTTACTGTAAGAGCGGTCACACTATGGAGCCTCTACTGTAAGAGCGGTCACACTATGGAGCTCTACTGTAAGAGCTGTCACACTATGGAGCTCTACTGTAAGAGCGGTCACACTATGGAGCCTCTACTGTAAGAGCGGTCACACTATGGAGCTCTACTGTAAGAGCGGTCACACTATGGAGCCTCTACTGTAAGAGCGGTCACACTATGGAGCTCTCTACTGTAAGAGCGGTCACACTATGGAGCCTCTACTGTAAGAGCGGTCACACTATGGAGCTCTACTGTAAGAGCGGTCACACTATGGAGCCTCTACTGTAAGAGCGGTCACACTATGGAGCCTCTACTGTAACAGCGGTCACACTATGGAGCCTCTACTGTAAGAGCGGTCACACTATGGAGCATCTACTGTAAGAGCGGTCACACTATGGAGCCTCTACTTTAAGAGCGGTCACACTATGGAGCTATACTGTAAGAGCGGTCACACTATGGAGCCCCTACTGTAAGAGCGGTCACACTATGGAGCCCCTACTGTAAGAGCGGTCACACTATGCAGCCTCTACTGTAAGAGCGGTCACACTATGGAGCCCCTACTGTAAGAGCGGTCACACTATGGAGCCTCTACTATAAGAGCGGTCACACTATGGAGCCTCTATTGTAAGAGCGGTCACACTATGGAGGTCTACTGTAAGAGCTGTCACACTATGGAGCTCTACTGTAAGAGTGGTCACACTATGGAGCCTCTACTGTAAGAGCGGTCACACTATGGAGGTCTACTGTAAGAGCTGTCACACTATGGAGCTCTACTGTAAGAGCGGTCACACTATGGAGCCTCTACTGTAAGAGCGGTCACACTATGGAGCCTCTACTGTAAGAGCGGTCACACTATGGAGCCTCTACTGTAAGAGCGGTCACACTATGGAGCTCTACTGTAAGAGCGGTCACACTATGGAGCCTCAACTGTAAGAGCGGTCACACTATGGAGGCTCTACTGTAAGAGCGGTCACACTATGGAGCCTCTACTATAAGAGCGGTCACACTATGGAGCTCTACTGTAAGAGCGGTCACACTATGGAGCCTCTACTGTAAGAGCGGTCACACTATGGAGCCTCTACTATAAGAGCGGTCACACTATGGAGCTCTACTGTAAGAGCGGTCACACTATGGAGCTATACTGTAAGAGCGGTCACACTATGGAGCCTAAACTGTAAGAGCGGTCACACTATGGAGCCTCTACTGTAAGAGCGGTCACACTATGGAGCACTCTACTGTAAGAGCGGTCACACTATGGAGCTCTACTGTAAGAGCGGTCACACTATGGAGCTCTACTGTAAGAGCGGTCACACTATGGAGCTCTACTGTAAGAGCGGTCACACTATGGAGCTCTGCTGTAAGAGCGGTCACACTATGGAGCTCTACTGTAAGAGCGGTCACACTATAGAGCCTCTACTGTAAGAGCGGTCACACTATGGAGCCTCTACTGTAAGAGCGGTCACACTATGGAGCCTCTACTGTAAGAGCGGTCACACTATGGAGCCTCTACTGTAAGAGCGGTCACACTATGGAGCCTCTACTGTAAGAGCGGTCACACTATGGAGCCTCTGCTGTAAGAGCGGTCACACTATGGAGCCTCTACTGTAAGAGCGGTCACACTATGGAGCTTTACTGTAAGAGCGGTCACACTATGGAGCCTCTACTGTAAGAGAGGTCACACTATGGAGCCTCTACTGTAAGAGCGGTCACACTATGGAGCTCTACTGTAAGAGCGGTCACACTATGGAGCCTATACTGTAAGAGTGGTCAAACTATGGAGCCTCTACTGTAAGAGCGGTCACACTATGAAGCCTCTACTGTAAGAGCGGTCACACTATGGAGCCTCTACTGTAAGAGCGGTCACACTATGGAGCTTCTACTGTAAGAGCGGTCACACTATGGAGCTCTACTGTAAGAGCGGTCACACTATGGAGCTCTGCTGTAAGAGCGGTCACACTATGGAGCTCTACTGTAAGAGCGGTCACACTATAGAGCCTCTACTGTAAGAGCGGTCACACTATGGAGCCTCTACTGTAAGAGCGGTCACACTATGGAGCCTCTACTGTAAGAGCGGTCACACTATGGAGCCTCTACTGTAAGAGCGGTCACACTATGGAGCCTCTACTGTAAGAGCGGTCACACTATGGAGCCTCTGCTGTAAGAGCGGTCACACTATGGAGCCTCTACTGTAAGAGCGGTCACACTATGGAGCTTTACTGTAAGAGCGGTCACACTATGGAGCCTCTACTGTAAGAGAGGTCACACTATGGAGCCTCTACTGTAAGAGCGGTCACACTATGGAGCTCTACTGTAAGAGCGGTCACACTATGGAGCCTATACTGTAAGAGTGGTCAAACTATGGAGCCTCTACTGTAAGAGCGGTCACACTATGAAGCCTCTACTGTAAGAGCGGTCACACTATGGAGCCTCTACTGTAAGAGCGGTCACACTATGGAGCCTCTACTGTAAGAGCGGTCACATTATGGAGCCTCTACTGTAAGAGCGGTCACACTATGGAGCTCTACTGTAAGAGCGGTCACACTATGGAGCCTCTACTGTAAGAGCGGTCACACTATGGAGCCTCTACTGTAAGAGCGGTCACACTATGGAGCCTCTACTGTAAGAGCGGTCACACTATGGAGCCTCTACTGTAAGAGCGGTCACACTATGGAGCCTCTACTGTAAGAGCGGTCACACTTTGGAGCTCTACTGTAAGAGCGGTCACACTATGGAGCCTCTACTGTAAGAGCGGTCACACTATGGAGCCTCTACTGTAAGAGCGGTCACTCTATGGAGCCTCTACTGTAAGAGCGGTCACACTCTGGAGCCTCTACTGTAAGAGCAGTCTTACTATGGAGCCTCTACTGTAAGAGCGGTCACACTATGGAGCCACTACTGTAAGAGCGGTCACACTATGGAGCCTCTACTGTAAGAGCGGTCACACTATGGAGCCTCTACTGTAAGAGCGGTCACACTATGGAGCCTCTACTGTAAGACCGGTCACACTATGGAGCTCTACTGTAAGAGCGGTCACACTATGGAGCTCTACTGTAAGAGCGGTCACACTATGGAGCTCTACTGTAAGAGCGGTCACACTATGGAGCTCTACTGTAAGAGCAGTCACACTATGGAGCTCCTCTGTAAGAGCGGTCACACTATGGAGCTCTACTGTAAGAGCGGTCACACTGTGGAGCCTCTACTGAAAGAGCAGTCTTACTACGGAGCCTCTACTGTAAGAGCGGTCACACTATGGAGCCTCTACTGTAAGAGCGGTCTCACTATGGAGCCCCTACTGTAAGAGCGGTCACACTGTGGAGCCTCTACTGTAAGAGCAGTCTTACTATGGAGCCACTACTGTAAGAGCGGTCACACTATGGAGCCCCTACTGTAAGAGCGGTCACACTGTGGAGCCTCTACTGTAAGAGCGGTCACACTATGGAGCCTCTACTATAAGAGCGGTCACACTATGGAGCCCCTACTGTAAGAGCGGTCACACTGTGGAGCCTCTACTGTAAGAGCAGTCTTACTATGGAGCCTCTACTGTAAGAGCGGTCACACTATGGAGCCTCTACTATAAGAGCGGTCACACTATGGAGCCCCTACTGTAAGAGCGGTCACACTGTGGAGCCTCTACTGTAAGAGCAGTCTTACTATGGAGCCTCTACTGTAAGAGCGGTCACACTATGGAGCCTCTACTCTAAGAGCGGTCACACTATAGAGCTCTACTGTAAGAGCGGTCACACTATGGAGCCACTACTGTAAGAGCGATCACACTGTGGAGCCTCTACTGTAAGAGCGGTCACACTATGGAGCTCTACTGTAAGAGCGGTCACACTATGGAGCCTCTACTGTAAGAGCGGTCACACTATGGAGCCCCTACTGTAAGAGCAGTCTTACTATGGAGTCTCTACTGTAAGAGCGGTCACACTATGGAGCCTCTACTGTAAGAGCGGTCACACTATGTAGCTCTACTGTAAGAGCGGTCACACTATGGAGCCTCTACTGTAAGAGCGGTCACACTATGGAGCCTCTACTGTAAGAGCGGTCACACTATGGAGCCTCTACTGTAAGAGCGGTCACACTATGGAGCTCTACTGTAAGAGCGGTCACACTATGGAGCCTCTACTGTAAGAGCGGTCACACTGTGGAGCCTCTACTGTAAGAGCGGTCACACTATGGAGCCTCTACTGTAAGAGCGGTCACACTATGGAGCCTCTACTGTAAGAGCGGTCACACTATGGAGCCTCTACTGTAAGAGCGGTCACACTATGGAGCTCTACTGTAAGAGCGGTCACACTATGGAGCCTCTACTGTAAGAGCGGTCACACTATGGAGCCTCTACTGTAAGAGCGGTCACACTATGGAGCCTCTACTGTAAGAGCGGTCACACTATGGAGCTCTACTGTAAGAGCGGTCACACTATGGAGCCTCTACTGTAAGAGCGGTCACACTATGGAGCCTCTACTGTAAGAGCGGTCACACTCTGGAGCCCCTACTGTAAGAGCGGTCACACTATGGAGCCTCTATTGTTAGAGCGGTCACACTATGGAGCCTCTACTGTAAGAGCGGTCACACTATGGAGCCTCTACTGTAAGAGCGGTCACACTATGGAGCCTCTACTGTAAGAGCGGTCACACTATGGAGCCCCTACTGTAAGAGCGGTCACACTATGGAGCCTCTACTGTAAGAGCGGTCACACTATGGGGCTCTACTGTAAGAGCTGTCACACTATGGAGCTCTACTGTAAGAGCGGTCACACTATGGAGCCTCTACTGTAAGAGCGGTCACACTATGGAGCTCTACTGTAAGAGCGGTCACACTATGGAGCTCTACTGTAAGAGCGGTCACACTATGGAGCCTCTACTGTAAGAGCGGTCACACTATGGAGCCCCTACTGTAAGAGCGGTCACACTATGGAGCTCTCTACTGTAAGAGCGGTTACACTTTGGAGCCTCTACTGTAAGAGCGGTCACACTATGGAGCCTCTACTGTAAGAGCGGTCACACTATGGAGCCTCTACTGTAAGAGCGATCACACTGTGGAGCCTCTACTGTAAGAGCGGTCACACTATGGAGCCTCTAGTGTAAGAGCGGTCACACTATGGAGCCTCTACTGTAAGAGCGGTCACACTATGGAGCTCTCTACTGTAAGAGCGGTCACACTTTGGAGCCTCTACTGTAAGAGCGGTCACACTATGGAGCCTCTACTGTAAGAGTGGTCACACTATGGAGCTCTCTACTGTAAGAGCGGTCACACTATGGAGCCTCTACTGTAAGAGCGGTCACACTATGGAGCCTCTACTGTAAGAGCGGTCACACTATGGAGCCTCTATTGTAAGAGCGGTCACACTATGGAGCTCTCTACTGTAAGAGCGGTCACACTATGGAGCTCTCTACTGTAAGAGCGATCACACTGTGGAGCCTCTACTGTAAAAGCGGTCACACTATGGAGCCTCTATTGTAAGAGCGGTCACACTATGGAGCCTCTACTGTAAGAGCGGTCACACTATGGAGACACTACTGTAAGAGCGGTCACACTATGGAGCCACTACTGTAAGAGCGGTCACACTATGGAGCCTCTACTGTAAGAGCGGTCACACTATGGAGCTCTACTGTAAGAGCGGTCACACTATGGAGCTCTACTGTAAGAGCGGTCACACTATGGAGCTCTACTGTAAGAGCGGTCACACTATGGAGCCTCTACTGTAAGAGCGGTCACACTATGGAGCCTCTACTGTAAGAGCGGTCACACTATGGAGCCTCTACTGTAAGAGCGGTCACACTATGGAGCCTCTACTGTAAGAGCGGTCACACTATGGAGCTCTACTGTAAGAGCGGTCACACTATGGAGCCTCTATTGTAAGAGCGGTCACACTATGGAGCTCTCTACTGTAAGAGCGGTCACACTATGGAGCCACTACTGTAAGAGCGGTCACACTATGGAGCCTCTACTGTAAGATCGGTGACACTATGGAGCTCTACTGTAAGAGCGGTCACACTATGGAGCCTCTACTGTAAGAGCGGTCACACTATGGAGCCCCTACTGTAAGAGCGGTCACAGTATGGAGCCTCTACTGTAAGAGCGGTCACACTATGGAGCCTCTACTGTAAGAGCGGTCACACTATGGAGCCCCTACTGTAAGAGCGGTCACACTATGGAGCCTCTATTGTAAGAGCGGTCACACTATGGAGCCTCTACTGTAAGAGCGGTCACACTATGGAGCTCTACTGTAAGAGCGGTCACACTATGGAGCCCCTACTGTAAGAGCGGTCACACTATGGAGCTCTACTGTAAGAGCGGTCACACTATGGAGCTTCTACTGTAAGAGCGGTCACACTATGGAGCCTCTACTGTCAGAGCGGTCACACTATGGAGCCTCTACTGTAAGAGCGGTCACACTATGGAGCCCCTACTGTAAGAGCAGTCTTGCTATGGAGTCTCTACTGTAAGAGCGGTCACAGTATGGAGCTCTACTGTAAGAGCGGTCACACTATGGAGCTCTACTGTAAGAGCGGTCACACTATGGAGCCTCTATTGTAAGAGCGGTCACACTATGGAGCCTCTACTGTAAGAGCGGTCACACTATGGAGCCTCTACTGTAAGAGCGGTCACACTATGGAGCCTCTACTGTAAGAGCGGTCACACTATGGAGCTCTACTGTAAGAGCGGTCACACTATGGAGGCTCTACTGTAAGAGCGGTCACACTATGGAGGCTCTACTGTAAGAGCGGTCACACTATGGAGCCTCTACTGTAAGAGCGGTCGCACTAGGGAGCCTCTACTGTAAGAGCGGTCACACTATGGAGCTCTACTGTAAGAGCGGTCACACTATGGAGCCTCTACTGTAAGAGCGATCACACTGTGGAGCCTCTACTGTAAGAGCGGTCACACTATGGAGCCCATACTGTAAGAGCGGTCACACTATGGAGCCTCTACTGTAAGAGCGGTCACACTATGGAGCCTCTACTGTAAGAGCGGTCACACTATGGAGCCTCTACTGTAAGAGCGGTCACACTATGGAGCCTCTACTGTAAGAGCGGTCACACTATGGAGCTCTACTGTAAGAGCGGTCACACTATGGAGCCTCTACTGTAAGAGCGGTCACACTATGGAGCCTCTACTGTAAGAGCCGTCACACTATGGAGCCTCTACTGTAAGAGCGGTCACACTATGGAGCCTCTACTGTAAGAGCGGTCACACTATGGAGCCTCTACTGTAAGAGCGATCACACTGTGGAGCCTCTACTGTAAGAGCGGTCACACTATGGAGCCTCTACTGTAAGAGCGATCACACTGTGGAGCCTCTACTGTAAGAGCGATCACACTGTGGAGCCTCTACTGTAAGAGCGATCACACTGTGGAGCCTCTACTGTAAGAGCGGTCACACTATGGAGCCTCTACTGTAAGAGCGATCACACTGTGGAGCCTCTACTGTAAGAGCGGTCACACTATGGAGCCTCTACTGTAAGAGCGATCACACTGTGGAGCCTCTACTGTAAGAGCGATCACACTGTGGAGCCTCTACTGTAAGAGCGATCACACTGTGGAGCCTCTACTGTAAGAGCAGTCTTACTATGGAGCCTCTACTGGAAGAGCGGTCACACTATGGAGCCTCTACTGTAAGAGCGGTCACACTATGGAGCTCTACTGTAAGAGCGGTCACACTATGGAGCTCTACTGTAAGAGCGGTCACACTATGGAGCCTCTACTGTAAGAGCGGTCACACTATGGAGCCTCTACTGTAAGAGCCGTCACACTATGGAGCCTCTACTGTAAGAGCGATCACACTGTGGAGCCTCTACTGTAAGAGCAGTCTTACTATGGAGTCTCTACTGTAAGAGCGGTCACACTATGGAGCCTCTACTGTAAGAGCGGTCACACTATGGAGCTCTACTGTAAGAGCGGTCACACTATGGAGCCTCTACTGTAAGACCGGTCACACTATAGAGCTCTACTGTAAGAGCGGTCACACTATGGAGCTCTACTGTAAGAGCGGTCACACTATGGAGCTCTACTGTAAGAGCGGTCACACTATGGAGCCTCTACTGTAAGAGCGGTCACACTCTGGAGCCCCTACTGTAAGAGCGGTCACACTATGGAGCCTCTATTGTAACAGCGGTCACACTATGGAGCCTCTACTATTAGAGTGGTCACACTATGGAGCCTCTACTGTAAGAGCGGTCACACTATGGAGCCTCTACTGTAAGAGCGGTCACACTGTGGAGCCTCTACTGTAAGACCGGTCACACTGTGGAGCCTCTACTGTAAGAGCGGTCACACTATGGAGCCTCTACTGTAAGAGCGGTCACACTGTGGAGCCTCTACTGTAAGACCGGTCACACTGTGGAGCTCTACTGTAAGAGCGGTCACACTATGGAGCTCTACTGTAAGAGCGGTCACACTATGGAGCCTCTACTGTAAGACCGGTCACACTATAGAGCTCTACTGTAAGAGCGGTCACACTATGGAGCTCTACTGTAAGAGCGGTCACACTATGGAGCCTCTACTGTAAGAGCGGTCACACTATGGAGCCTCTACTGTAAGAGCGGTCACACTATGGAGGCTCTACTGTAAGAGCGGTCACACTGTGGAGCTCTACTGTAAGAGCGGTCACACTATGGAGGCTCTACTGTAAGACCGGTCACACTGTGGAGCTCTACTGTAAGAGCGGTCACACTATGGAGCCTCTACTGTAAGAGCGGTCACACTGTGGAGCTCTACTGTAAGAGCGGTCACACTATGGAGCCTCTACTGTAAGACCGGTCACACTATAGAGCTCTACTGTAAGAGCGGTCACACTATGGAGCTCTACTGTAAGAGCGGTCACACTATGGAGCTCTACTGTAAGATCGGTCACACTATGGAGCCTCTACTATTAGAGTGGTCACACTATGGAGCCTCTACTGTAAGAGCGGTCACACTATGGAGCCTCTACTGTAAGAGCGGTCACACTGTGGAGCCTCTACTGTAAGAGCGGTCACACTATGGAGCCCCTACTGTAAGAGCGGTCACACTATGGAGCCTCTACTGTAAGAGCGGTCACACTATGGAACTCTACTGTAAGAGCGGTCACACTATGGAGCCTCTACTGTAAGAGCGGTCACACTATGGAGCCTCTACTGTAAGAGCGGTCACACTATGGAGCCTCTACTGTAAGAGCGGTCACACTATGGAGCTCTACTGTAAGAGCGGTCACACTATGGAGCCTCTACTGTAAGAGCGGTCACACTATGGAGCCTCTACTGTAAGAGCGGTCACACTATGGAGCCTCTACTGTAAGAGCGGTCACACTATGGAGCCTATACTGTAAGAGCGGTCACATTATGGAGTCTCTACTGTAAGAGCGGTCACATTATGGAGCATCTACTGTAAGAGCGGTCACACTATGGAGCTCTACTGTAAGAGCGGTCACACTATAGAGCTCTACTGTAAGAGCGGTCACATTATGGAGCCTCTACTGTAAGAGCGGTCACATTATGGAGCCTCTACTGTAAGAGCGGTCACATTATGGAGCATCTACTGTAAGAGCGGTCACACTATGGAGCCTCTACTGTAAGAGCGGTCACACTATGGAGCCTCTACTGTAAGAGCGGTCACACTATGGAGCCTCAACTGTAAGAGCGGTCACACTATGGAGCTCCACTGTAAGAGCGGTCACACTATGGAGCCTCTACTGTAAGAGCGGTCACACTCTGGAGCCCCTACTGTAAGAGCGGTCACACTATGGAGCCTCTATTGTAACAGCGGTCACACTATGGAGCCTCTACTATTAGAGTGGTCACACTATGGAGCCTCTACTGTAAGAGCGGTCACACTATGGAGCCTCTACTGTAAGAGCGGTCACACTGTGGAGCCTCTACTGTAAGACCGGTCACACTGTGGAGCCTCTACTGTAAGAGCGGTCACACTATGGAGCCTCTACTGTAAGAGCGGTCACACTGTGGAGCCTCTACTGTAAGACCGGTCACACTGTGGAGCTCTACTGTAAGAGCGGTCACACTATGGAGCTCTACTGTAAGAGCGGTCACACTATGGAGCCTCTACTGTAAGACCGGTCACACTATAGAGCTCTACTGTAAGAGCGGTCACACTATGGAGCTCTACTGTAAGAGCGGTCACACTATGGAGCCTCTACTGTAAGAGCGGTCACACTATGGAGCCTCTACTGTAAGAGCGGTCACACTATGGAGGCTCTACTGTAAGAGCGGTCACACTGTGGAGCTCTACTGTAAGAGCGGTCACACTATGGAGGCTCTACTGTAAGACCGGTCACACTGTGGAGCTCTACTGTAAGAGCGGTCACACTATGGAGCCTCTACTGTAAGAGCGGTCACACTGTGGAGCTCTACTGTAAGAGCGGTCACACTATGGAGCCTCTACTGTAAGACCGGTCACACTATAGAGCTCTACTGTAAGAGCGGTCACACTATGGAGCTCTACTGTAAGAGCGGTCACACTATGGAGCTCTACTGTAAGATCGGTCACACTATGGAGCCTCTACTATTAGAGTGGTCACACTATGGAGCCTCTACTGTAAGAGCGGTCACACTATGGAGCCTCTACTGTAAGAGCGGTCACACTGTGGAGCCTCTACTGTAAGAGCGGTCACACTATGGAGCCCCTACTGTAAGAGCGGTCACACTATGGAGCCTCTACTGTAAGAGCGGTCACACTATGGAACTCTACTGTAAGAGCGGTCACACTATGGAGCCTCTACTGTAAGAGCGGTCACACTATGGAGCCTCTACTGTAAGAGCGGTCACACTATGGAGCCTCTACTGTAAGAGCGGTCACACTATGGAGCTCTACTGTAAGAGCGGTCACACTATGGAGCCTCTACTGTAAGAGCGGTCACACTATGGAGCCTCTACTGTAAGAGCGGTCACACTATGGAGCCTCTACTGTAAGAGCGGTCACACTATGGAGCCTATACTGTAAGAGCGGTCACATTATGGAGTCTCTACTGTAAGAGCGGTCACATTATGGAGCATCTACTGTAAGAGCGGTCACACTATGGAGCTCTACTGTAAGAGCGGTCACACTATAGAGCTCTACTGTAAGAGCGGTCACATTATGGAGCCTCTACTGTAAGAGCGGTCACATTATGGAGCCTCTACTGTAAGAGCGGTCACATTATGGAGCATCTACTGTAAGAGCGGTCACACTATGGAGCCTCTACTGTAAGAGCGGTCACACTATGGAGCCTCTACTGTAAGAGCGGTCACACTATGGAGCCTCAACTGTAAGAGCGGTCACACTATGGAGCTCCACTGTAAGAGCGGTCACACTATGGAGCCTCTACTGTAAGAGCGGTCACACTATGGAGCCTCTACTGTAAGAGCGGTCACACTATGGAGCCTCTACTGTAAGAGCGATCACACTATGGAGCCTCTACTGTAAGAGCGGTCACACTATGGAGCCTCTACTGTAAGAGCGGTCACACTATGGAGCCTCTACTGTAAGAGCGGTCACACTATGGAGCCTCTACTGTAAGAGCGGTCACACTATGGAGTCTCTACTGTAAGAGCGGTCACACTATGGAGCCTCTACTGTAAAAGCGGTCACACTATTAAGCTCTACTGTAAGAGCGGTCACACTATGGAGCCTCTACTGTAAGAGCGGTCACACTATGGAGCTCTACTGTAAGAGCGGTCACACTATGGAGCCCCTACTGTAAGAGCGGTCACACTATTAAGCTCTACTGTAAGAGCGGTCACACTATTAAGCTCTACTGTAAGAGCGGTCACACTATGGAGCCTCTACTGTAAGAGCGGTCACACTATGGAGCTCTACTGTAAGAACAGTCACACTATGGAGCTCTACTGTAAGATCGGTCACACTATGGAGCTCCTCTGTAAGAGCGGTCACACTATGGAGCCTCTATTGTAAGAGCGGTTACACTATGGAGCCTCTACTGTAAGAGCGGTCACACTATGGAGCTCTCTACTGTAAGAGCGGTCACACTATGGAGCCTCTATTGTAAGAGCGGTCACACTATGGAGCTCTACTGTAAGAGCGGTCACACTATGGAGCCTCTACTGTAAGAGCGGTCACACTATGGAGCCTCTACTGTAAGAGCGGTCACACTATGGAGCTCTACTGTAAGAGCGGTCACACTATGGAGCCTCTACTGTAAGAGCGGTCACACTATGGAGCCTCTACTGTAACAGCGGTCACACTATGGAGCCTCTACTGTAAGAGCGGTCACACTATGGAGCTCTACTGTAAGAGCGGTCACACTATGGAGCCTCTACTGTAAGAGCGGTCACACTATGGAGCTCTACTGTAAGAGCGGTCACACTATGGAGCTCTACTGTAAGAGCGGTCACACTATGGAGCTCCTCTGTAAGAGCGGTCACACTATGGAGCCCCTACTGTAAGAGCTGTCACACTATGGAGCCCCTACTGTAAGAGCTGTCACACTATGGAGCCCCTACTGTAAGAGCTGTCACACTATGGAGCCCCTACTGTAAGAGCTGTCACACTATGGAGCCCCTACTGTAAGAGCGGTCACACTATGGAGCCTCTACTATAAGAGCGGTCACACTATGGAGCCTCTATTGTAAGAGCGGTTACACTATGGAGCCTCTACTGTAAGAGCGGTCACACTATGGAGGTCTACTGTAAGAGCTGTCACACTATGGAGCTCTACTGTAAGAGCGGTCACACTATGGAGCCTCTACTGTAAGAGCGGTCACACTATGGAGCCTCTACTGTAAGAGCGGTCACACTATGGAGCTCTACTGTAAGAGCGGTCACACTATGAAGCCTCAACTGTAAGAGCGGTCACACTATGGAGCTCTACTGTAAGAGCGGTCACACTATGGAGCTCTACTGTAAGAGCGGTCACACTATGGAGCTCCTCTGTAAGAGCGGTCACACTATGGAGCTCTACTGTAAGAGCGGTCACACTATGGAGCCTCTACTGTAAGAGCGGTCACACTATGGAGCCTCTACTGTAAGAGCGGTCTCACTATGGAGCCTCTACTGTAAGAGCGGTCACACTGTGGAGCCTCTACTGTAAGAGCGGTCACACTATGGAGCCCCTACTGTAAGAGCGGTCACACTATGGAGCCCTTCCTGTAAGAGCGGTCACACTATGGAGCTCTACTGCAAGAGCGGTCACACTATGGAGCCCTTCCTGTAAGAGCGGTCACACTATGGAGCTCTACTGTAAGAGCGGTCACACTATGGAGCCCTTCCTGTAAGAGCGGTCACACTGTGGAGCCTCTACTGTAAGAGCAGTCTTACTATGGAGCCTCTACTGTAAGAGCGGTCACACTATGGAGCCTCTACTGTAAGAGCGGTCACACTATGGAGCCCCTACTGTAAGAGCAGTCTTACTATGGAGTCTCTACTGTAAGAGCGGTCACACTATGGAGCCTCTACTGTAAGAGCGGTCACACTATGTAGCTCTACTGTAAGAGCGGTCACACTATGGAGCCTCTACTGTAAGAGCGGTCACACTATGGAGCCCCTACTGTAAGAGCAGTCTTACTATGGAGTCTCTACTGTAAGAGCGGTCACACTATGGAGCCACTACTGTAAGAGCGGTCAAACTATGGAGCCTCTACTGTAAGAGCGATCACACTGTGGAGCCTCTACTGTAAGAGCAGTCTTACTATAGAGTCTCTACTGTAAGAGCGGTCACACTATGGAGCCTCTACTGTAAGAGCGGTCACACTATGGAGCCTCTACTGTAAGAGCGATCACACTGTGGAGCCTCTACTGTAAGAGCAGTCTTACTATGGAGTCTCTACTGTAAGAGCGGTCACACTATGGAGCCTCTACTGTAAGAGCGGTCACACTATGGAGCTCTACTGTAAGAGCGGTCACACTATGGAGCTCTACTGTAAGAGCGGTCACACTATGGAGCCCCTACTGTAAGAGCGGTCACACTATGGAGCCTCTACTGTAAGAGCGGTCACACTATGGAGCCTCTACTGTAAGAGCGGTCACACTATGGAGCTCTACTGTAAGAGCGGTCACACTATGGAGCCTCTACTGTAAGAGCGGTCACACTATGGAGCTCTACTGTAAGAGCGGTCACACTATGGAGCCTCTACTGTAAGAGCGGTCACACTATGGAGCCTCTACTGTAAGAGCGGTCACACTATGGAGCTCTACTGTAAGAGCGGTCACACTATGGAGCCTCTACTGTAAGAGCGGTCACACTATGGAGCCTCTACTGTAAGAGCGGTCACACTATGGAGCTCTACTGTAAGAGCGGTCACACTCTGGAGCCCCTACTGTAAGAGCGGTCACACTATGGAGCCTCTATTGTTAGAGCGGTCACACTATGGAGCCTCTACTGTAAGAGCGGTCACACTATGGAGCCTCTACTGTAAGAGCGGTCACACTATGGAGCCCCTACTGTAAGAGCGGTCACACTATGGAGCCTCTACTGTAAGAGCGGTCACACTATGGGGCTCTACTGTAAGAGCTGTCACACTATGGAGCTCTACTGTAAGAGCGGTCACACTATGGAGCTCTACTGTAAGAGCGGTCACACTATGGAGCCTCTACTGTAAGAGCGGTCACACTATGGAGCCTCTACTGTAAGAGCGGTCACACTATGGAGCTCTACTGTAAGAGCGGTCACACTATGGAGCTCTACTGTAAGAGCGGTCACACTATGGAGCCTCTACTGTAAGAGCGGTCACACTATGGAGCCCCTACTGTAAGAGCGGTCACACTATGGAGCTCTCTACTGTAAGAGCGGTCACACTTTGGAGTCTCTACTGTAAGAGCGGTCACACTATGGAGCCTCTACTGTAAGAGCGGTCACACTATGGAGCCTCTACTGTAAGAGCGATCACACTGTGGAGCCTCTACTGTAAGAGCGGTCACACTATGGAGCCTCTAGTGTAAGAGCGGTCACACTATGGAGCCTCTACTGTAAGAGCGGTCACACTATGGAGCTCTCTACTGTAAGAGCGGTCACACTTTGGAGCCTCTACTGTAAGAGCGGTCACACTATGGAGCCTCTACTGTAAGAGCGATCACACTGTGGAGCCTCTACTGTAAGAGTGGTCACACTATGGAGCTCTCTACTGTAAGAGCGGTCACACTATGGAGCCTCTACTGTAAGAGCGGTCACACTATGGAGCCTCTACTGTAAGAGCGGTCACACTATGGAGCCTCTACTGTAAGAGCGGTCACACTATGGAGCTCTACTGTAAGAGCGGTCACACTATGGAGCCTCTACTGTAAGAGCGGTCACACTATGGAGCCTCTATTGTAAGAGCGGTCACACTATGGAGCTCTCTACTGTAAGAGCGGTCACACTATGGAGCTCTCTACTGTAAGAGCGGTCACACTATGGAGCCTCTATTGTAAGAGCGGTCACAATATGGAGCCTCTACTGTAAGAGCGGTCACACTATGGAGCCACTACTGTAAGAGCGGTCACACTATGGAGCCACTACTGTAAGAACGGTCACACTATGGAGCCACTACTGTAAGAGCGGTCACACTATGGAGCCTCTACTGTAAGAGCGGTCACACTATGGAGCCTCTACTGTAAGATCGGTGACACTATGGAGCCTCTACTGTAAGAGCGGTCACACTATGGAGCTCTACTGTAAGAGCGGTCACACTATGGAGCCTCTATTGTAAGAGCGGTCACACTATGGAGCCTCTACTGTAAGAGCGGTCACACTATGGAGCCCCTACTGTAAGAGCAGTCTTACTATGGAGTCTCTACTGTAAGAGCGGTCACAGTATGGAGCCTCTACTGTAAGAGCGGTCACACTATGGAGCTCTACTGTAAGAGCGGTCACACTATGGAGCCTCTATTGTAAGAGCGGTCACACTATGGAGCCTCTACTGTAAGAGCGGTCACACTATGGAGCCTCTACTGTAAGAGCGATCACACTGTGGAGCCTCTACTGTAAGAGCAGTCTTACTATGGAGTCTCTACTGTAAGAGCGGTCACACTATGGAGCCTCTACTGTAAGAGCGGTCACACTATGGAGCCTCTACTGTAAGAGCGGTCACACTATGGAGCTCTACTGTAAGAGCGGTCACACTATAGAGCCTCTACTGTAAGAGCGGTCACACTATGGAGCTCTACTGTAAGAGCGGTCACACTATGGAGCTCTACTATAAGAGCGGTCACACTATGGAGCCTCTACTGTAAGAGCGGTCACACTTTGGAGCCTCTACTGTAAGAGCGGTCACACTATGGAGCTCTACTGTAAGAGCGGTCACACTATGGAGCCTCTACTGTAAGAGCGGTCACACTATGGAGCCTCTACTGTAAGAGCCGTCACACTATGGAGCCTCTACTGTAAGAGCGGTTACACTATGGAGCCTCTACTGTAAGAGCGGTCACACTATGGAGGTCTACTGTAAGAGCTGTCACACTATGGAGCTCTACTGTAAGAGCGGTCACACTATGGAGCCTCTACTGTAAGAGCGGTCACACTATGGAGCCTCTACTGTAAGAGCGGTCACACTATGGAGCTCTACTGTAAGAGCGGTCACACTATGAAGCCTCAACTGTAAGAGCGGTCACACTATGGAGCTCTACTGTAAGAGCGGTCACACTATGGAGCTCTACTGTAAGAGCGGTCACACTATGGAGCTCCTCTGTAAGAGCGGTCACACTATGGAGCTCTACTGTAAGAGCGGTCACACTATGGAGCCTCTACTGTAAGAGCGGTCACACTATGGAGCCTCTACTGTAAGAGCGGTCTCACTATGGAGCCTCTACTGTAAGAGCGGTCACACTGTGGAGCCTCTACTGTAAGAGCGGTCACACTATGGAGCCCCTACTGTAAGAGCGGTCACACTATGGAGCCCTTCCTGTAAGAGCGGTCACACTGTGGAGCCTCTACTGTAAGAGCAGTCTTACTATGGAGCCTCTACTGTAAGAGCGGTCACACTATGGAGCTCTACTGTAAGAGCGGTCACACTATAGAGCTCTACTGTAAGAGCGGTCACACTATGGAGCCTCTACTGTAAGAGCGGTCACACTATGGAGCTCTACTGTAAGAGCGGTCACACTATGGAGCTCCTCTGTAAGAGCGGTCACACTATGGAGCTCTACTGTAAGAGCGGTCACACTATGGAGCCTCTACTGTAAGAGCGGTCACACTATGGAGCCTCTACTGTAAGAGCGGTCTCACTATGGAGCCTCTACTGTAAGAGCGGTCACACTGTGGAGCCTCTACTGTAAGAGCGGTCACACTATGGAGCCCCTACTGTAAGAGCGGTCACACTATGGAGCCCTTCCTGTAAGAGCGGTCACACTGTGGAGCCTCTACTGTAAGAGCAGTCTTACTATGGAGCCTCTACTGTAAGAGCGGTCACACTATGGAGCCTCTACTGTAAGAGCGGTCACACTATGGAGCCCCTACTGTAAGAGCAGTCTTACTATGGAGTCTCTACTGTAAGAGCGGTCACACTATGGAGCCTCTACTGTAAGAGCGGTCACACTATGTAGCTCTACTGTAAGAGCGGTCACACTATGGAGCCTCTACTGTAAGAGCGGTCACACTATGGAGCCCCTACTGTAAGAGCAGTCTTACTATGGAGTCTCTACTGTAAGAGCGGTCACACTATGGAGCCACTACTGTAAGAGCGGTCAAACTATGGAGCCTCTACTGTAAGAGCGATCACACTGTGGAGCCTCTACTGTAAGAGCAGTCTTACTATAGAGTCTCTACTGTAAGAGCGGTCACACTATGGAGCCTCTACTGTAAGAGCGGTCACACTATGGAGCCTCTACTGTAAGAGCGATCACACTGTGGAGCCTCTACTGTAAGAGCAGTCTTACTATGGAGTCTCTACTGTAAGAGCGGTCACACTATGGAGCCTCTACTGTAAGAGCGGTCACACTATGGAGCTCTACTGTAAGAGCGGTCACACTATGGAGCTCTACTGTAAGAGCGGTCACACTATGGAGCCCCTACTGTAAGAGCGGTCACACTATGGAGCCTCTACTGTAAGAGCGGTCACACTATGGAGCCTCTACTGTAAGAGCGGTCACACTATGGAGCTCTACTGTAAGAGCGGTCACACTATGGAGCTCTACTGTAAGAGCGGTCACACTATGGAGCCTCTACTGTAAGAGCAGTCACACTATGGAGCCTCTACTGTAAGAGCGGTCACACTATGGAGCTCTACTGTAAGAGCGGTCACACTATGGAGCCTCTACTGTAAGAGCGGTCACACTATGGAGCCTCTACTGTAAGAGCGGTCACACTCTGGAGCCCCTACTGTAAGAGCGGTCACACTATGGAGCCTCTATTGTTAGAGCGGTCACACTATGGAGCCTCTACTGTAAGAGCGGTCACACTATGGAGCCTCTACTGTAAGAGCGGTCACACTATGGAGCCCCTACTGTAAGAGCGGTCACACTATGGAGCCTCTACTGTAGGAGCGGTGACACTATGGGGCTCTACTGTAAGAGCTGTCACACTATGGAGCTCTACTGTAAGAGCGGTCACACTATGGAGCTCTACTGTAAGAGCGGTCACACTATGGAGCCTCTACTGTAAGAGCGGTCACACTATGGAGCCTCTACTGTAAGAGCGGTCACACTATGGAGCTCTACTGTAAGAGCGGTCACACTATGGAGCTCTACTGTAAGAGCGGTCACACTATGGAGCCCCTACTGTAAGAGCGGTCACACTATGGAGCTCTCTACTGTAAGAGCGGTCACACTTTGGAGTCTCTACTGTAAGAGCGGTCACACTATGGAGCCTCTACTGTAAGAGCAGTCACACTATGGAGCCTCTACTGTAAGAGCGATCACACTGTGGAGCCTCTACTGTAAGAGCGGTCACACTATGGAGCCTCTAGTGTAAGAGCGGTCACACTATGGAGCCTCTACTGTAAGAGCGGTCACACTATGGAGCTCTCTACTGTAAGAGCGGTCACACTTTGGAGCCTCTACTGTAAGAGCGTTCACACTATGGAGCCTCTACTGTAAGAGCGATCACACTGTGGAGCCTCTACTGTAAGAGTGGTCACACTATGGAGCTCTCTACTGTAAGAGCGGTCACACTATGGAGCCTCTACTGTAAGAGCGGTCACACTATGGAGCCTCTACTGTAAGAGCGGTCACACTATGGAGCCTCTACTGTAAGAGCGGTCACACTATGGAGCTCTACTGTAAGAGCGGTCACACTATGGAGCCTCTACTGTAAGAGCGGTCACACTATGGAGCCTCTATTGTAAGAGCGGTCACACTATGGAGCTCTCTACTGTAAGAGCGGTCACACTATGGAGCTCTCTACTGTAAGAGCGGTCACACTATGGAGCCTCTATTGTAAGAGCGGTCACAATATGGAGCCTCTACTGTAAGAGCGGTCACACTATGGAGCCACTACTGTAAGAGCGGTCACACTTTGGGCCACTACTGTAAGAGCGGTCACACTATGGAGCCACTACTGTAAGAGCGGTCACACTATGGAGCCTCTACTGTAAGAGCGGTCACACTATGGAGCTCTACTGTAAGAGCGGTCACACTATGGAGCTCTACTGTAAGAGCGGTCACACTATGGAGCTTCTACTGTAAGAGCGGTCACACTATGGAGCCTCTACTGTAAGAGCGGTCACACTATGGAGCCTCTACTGTAAGAGCGGTCACACTATGGAGCCTCTACTGTAAGAGCGGTCACACTATGGAGCCTCTACTGTAAGAGCGGTCACACTATGGAGCTCTACTGTAAGAGCGGTCACACTATGGAGCCTCTATTGTAAGAGCGGTCACACTATGGAGCTCTCTACTGTAAGAGCGGTCACACTATGGAGCCTCTACTGTAAGAGCGGTCACACTATGGAGCCTCTACTGTAAGATCGGTGACACTATGGAGCCTCTACTGTAAGAGCGGTCACACTATGGAGCTCTACTGTAAGAGCGGTCACACTATGGAGCCTCTACTGTAAGAGCGGTCACACTATGGAGCCTCTATTGTAAGAGCGGTCACACTATGGAGCCTCTACTGTAAGAGCGGTCACACTATGGAGCCCCTACTGTAAGAGCGGTCACACTATGGAGCCTCTACTGTAAGAGCGGTCACACTATGGAGCTCCACTGTAAGAGCGGTCACAGTATGGAGCCTCTACTGTAAGAGCGGTCACACTATGGAGCTCTACTGTAAGAGCGGTCACACTATGGAGCCTCTATTGTAAGAGCGGTCACACTATGGAGCCTCTACTGTAAGAGCGGTCACACTATGGAGCCTCTACTGTAAGAGCGATCACACTGTGGAGCCTCTACTGTAAGAGCGGTCACACTATGGAGCCCCTACTGTAAGAGCGGTCACACTATGCAGCCTCTACTGTAAGAGCGGTCACACTATGGAGCTCTCTACTGTAAGAACGGTCACACTATGGAGCTCTACTGTAAGAGCGGTCACACTATAGAGCCTCTACTGTAAGAGCGGTCACACTATGGAGCTCTACTGTAAGAGCGGTCACACTATGGAGCTCTACTATAAGAGCGGTCACACTATGGAGCCTCTACTGTAAGAGCGGTCACACTATGGAGCCTCTACTGTAAGAGCGGTCACACTATGGAGCTCTACTGTAAGAGCGGTCACACTATGGAGCCTCTACTGTAAGAGCGGTCACACTATGGAGCCTCTACTGTAAGAGCCGTCACACTATGGAGCCTCTACTGTAAGAGCGGTCACACTATGGAGCCCTACTGTAAGAGCGGTCACACTGTGGAGCCTCTACTGTAAGAGCGGTCACACTATGGAGCCTCTACTGTAAGAGCGATCACACTATGGAGCCTCTACTGTAAGAGCGATCACACTGTGGAGCCTCTACTGTAAGAGCGATCACACTATGGAGGTCTACTGTCAGAGCGGTCACATTATGGAGCCTCTACTGTAAGAGCGATCACACTGTGGAGCCTCTACTGTAAGAGCAGTCTTACTATGGAGTCTCTACTGGAAGAGCGGTCACACTATGGAGCCTCTACTGTAAGAGCGGTCACACTATGGAGCCTCTACTGTAAGAGTGGTCACACTATGGAGCTCTCTACTGTAAGAGCGGTCACACTATGGAGCCTCTACTGTAAGAGCGGTCACACTATGGAGCCTCTACTGTAAGAGCGGTCACACTATGGAGCCTCTATTGTAAGAGCGGTCACACTATGGAGCTCTCTACTGTAAGAGCGGTCACACTATGGAGCTCTACTGTAAGAGCGGTCACACTATGGAGCCTCTACTGTAAGAGCGGTCACACTATGGAGCCTCTATTGTAAGAGCGGTCACACTATGGAGCTCTCTACTGTAAGAGCGGTCACACTATGGAGCCTCTATTGTAAGAGCGGTCACAATATGGAGCCTCTACTGTAAGAGCGGTCACACTATGGAGCCACTACTGTAAGAGCGGTCACACTATGGAGCCACTACTGTAAGAGCGGTCACACTATGGAGCCACTACTGTAAGAGCGGTCACACTATGGAGCCTCTACTGTAAGAGCGGTCACACTATGGAGCCCCTACTGTAAGAGCGGTCACACTATGGAGCCTCTACTGTAAGAGCGGTCACACTATGGAGCTCTACTGTAAGAGCGGTCACACTATGGAGCTCTACTGTAAGAGCGGTCACACTATGGAGCTCTACTGTAAGAGCGGTCACACTATGGAGCCTCTACTGTAAGAGCGGTCACACTATGGAGCTCTACTGTAAGAGCGGTCACACTATGGAGCTTCTACTGTAAGAGCGGTCACACTATGGAGCCTCTACTGTAAGAGCGGTCACACTATGGAGCCTCTACTGTAAGAGCGGTCACACTATGGAGCCTCTACTGTAAGAGCGGTCACACTATGGAGCTCTACTGTAAGAGCGGTCACACTATGGAGCCTCTATTGTAAGAGCGGTCACACTATGGAGCTCTCTACTGTAAGAGCGGTCACACTATGGAGCCTCTACTGTAAGAGCGGTCACACTATGGAGCCTCTACTGTAAGAGCGGTCACACTATGGAGCTCTACTGTAAGAGCGGTCACACTATGGAGCCTCTACTGTAAGAGCGGTCACACTATGGAGCCTCTACTGTAAGAGCGGTCACACTATGGAGCCTCTACTGTAAGAGCGGTCACACTATGGAGCCTCTACTGTAAGAGCGGTCACACTATGGAGCCTCTACTGTAAGAGCGGTCACACTATGGAGCTCTACTGTAAGAGCGGTCACACTATGGAGCCTCTATTGTAAGAGCGGTCACACTATGGAGCTCTCTACTGTAAGAGCGGTCACACTATGGAGCCTCTACTGTAAGAGCGGTCACACTATGGAGCCTCTACTGTAAGATCGGTGACACTATGGAGCCTCTACTGTAAGAGCGGTCACACTATGGAGCCTCTACTGTAAGAGCGGTCACACTATGGAGCCTCTACTGTAAGAGCGGTCACACTATGGAGCCTCTACTGTAAGAGTGGTCACACTATGGAGCCTCTACTGTAAGAGTGGTCACACTATGGAGCCTCTACTGTAAGAGCGGTCACACTATGGAGCCTCTACTGTAAGAGCGGTCACACTATGGAGCCTCTACTGTAAGAGCGGTCACACTATGGAGCTCTACTGTAAGAGCGGTCACACTATGGAGCCTCTATTGTAAGAGCGGTCACACTATGGAGCTCTCTACTGTAAGAGCGGTCACACTATGGAGCCTCTACTGTAAGAGCGGTCACACTATGGAGCCTCTACTGTAAGATCGGTGACACTATGGAGCCTCTACTGTAAGAGCGGTCACACTATGGAGCCTCTACTGTAAGAGCGGTCACACTATGGAGCCTCTACTGTAAGAGCGGTCACACTATGGAGCCTCTATTGTAAGAGCGGTCACACTATGGAGCCTCTACTGTAAGAGCGGTCACACTATGGAGCCTCTACTGTAAGAGCGGTCACACTATGGAGCTCTACTGTAAGAGCGGTCACACTATGGAGCCTCTATTGTAAGAGCGGTCACACTATGGAGCTCTCTACTGTAAGAGCGGTCACACTATGGAGCCTCTACTGTAAGAGCGGTCACACTATGGAGCCTCTACTGTAAGATCGGTGACACTATGGAGCCTCTACTGTAAGAGCGGTCACACTATGGAGCCTCTACTGTAAGAGCGGTCACACTATGGAGCCTCTACTGTAAGAGCGGTCACACTATGGAGCCTCTATTGTAAGAGCGGTCACACTATGGAGCCTCTACTGTAAGAGCAGTCTTACTATGGAGTCTCTACTGTAAGAGCGGTCACAGTATGGAGCCTCTACTGTAAGAGCGGTCACACTATGGAGCTCTACTGTAAGAGCGGTCACACTATGGAGCCTCTATTGTAAGAGCGGTCACACTATGGAGCCTCTACTGTAAGAGCGGTCACACTATGGAGCCTCTACTGTAAGAGCGATCACACTGTGGAGCCTCTACTGTAAGAGCAGTCTTACTATGGAGTCTCTACTGTAAGAGCGGTCACACTATGGAGCTCTACTGTAAGAGCGGTCACACTATAGAGCCTCTACTGTAAGAGCGGTCACACTATGGAGCTCTACTGTAAGAGCGGTCACACTATGGAGCTCTACTATAAGAGCGGTCACACTATGGAGCCTCTACTGTAAGAGCGGTCACACTATGGAGCCTCTACTGTAAGAGCGGTCACACTATGGAGCTCTACTGTAAGAGCGGTCACACTATGGAGCCTCTACTGTAAGAGCGGTCACACTATGGAGCCTCTACTGTAAGAGCCGTCACACTATGGAGCCTCTACTGTAAGAGCGGTCACACTGTGGAGCCTCTACTGTAAGAGCGGTCACACTATGGAGCCCCTACTGTAAGAGCGGTCACACTATGGAGCCCTACTGTAAGAGCGGTCACACTGTGGAGCCTCTACTGTAAGAGCGGTCAAACTGTGGAGCCTCTACTGTAAGAGCGGTCACACTATGGAGCCTCTACTGTAAGAGCGGTCACACTATGGAGCCTCTACTGTAAGAGCGATCAAACTGTGGAGCCTCTACTGTAAGAGCGGTCACACTATGGAGCCTCTACTGTAAGAGCGGTCACACTATGGAGCCTCTACTGTAAGAGCGATCACACTGTGGAGCCTCTACTGTAAGAGCGATCACACTATGGAGGTCTACTGTCAGAGCGGTCACATTATGGAGCCTCTACTGTAAGAGCGATCACACTGTGGAGCCTCTACTGTAAGAGCAGTCTTACTATGGAGTCTCTACTGGAAGAGCGGTCACACTATGGAGCCTCTACTGTAAGAGCGGTCACACTATGGAGCTCTACTGTAAGAGCGGTCACACTATGGAGCTCTACTGTAAGAGCGGTCACACTATGGAGCCTCTACTGTAAGAGCGGTCACACTATGGAGCCTCTACTGTAAGAGCCGTCACACTATGGAGCCTCTACTGTAAGAGCGATCACACTGTGGAGCTCTACTGTTAGAGCGGTCACACTATGGAGCCTCTACTGTAAGAGCGGTCACACTATGGAGCCTCTACTGTAAGACCGGTCACACTATAGAGCTCTACTGTAAGAGCGGTCACACTATGGAGCTCTACTGTAAGAGCGGTCACACTATGGAGCTCTACTGTAAGAGCGGTCACACTATGGAGCCTCTACTATTAGAGTGGTCACACTATGGAGCCTCTACTGTAAGAGCGGTCACACTATGGAGCCTCTACTGTAAGAGCGGTTACACTGTGGAGCCTCTACTGTAAGACCGGTCACACTGTGGAGCCTCTACTGTAAGAGCGGTCACACTATGGAGCCCCTACTGTAAGAGCGGTCACACTATGGAGCTCTACTGTAAGAGCGGTCACACTATGGAGCTCTACTGTAAGAGCGGTCACACTATGGAGCTCTACTGTAAGAGCGGTCACACTATGGAGCCCCTACTGTAAGAGCGGTCACACTATGGAGCTCTACTGTAAGAGCGGTCACACTATGGAGCCTCTACTGTAAGAGCGGTCACACTATGGAGCCTCTATTGTAAGAGCGGTCACACTATGGAGCTCTACTGTAAGAGCGGTCACACTATGGAGCCTCTACTGTAAGAGCGTTCACACTATGGAGCCTCTATTGTAAGAGCAGTTACACTATGGAGCCACTACTGTAAGAGCGTTCACACTATGGAGCCTCTATTGTAAGAGCAGTTACACTATGGAGCCACTACTGTAAGAGCGGTCACACTATGGAGCCACTACTGTAAGAGCGGTCACACTATGGAGCCACTACTGTAAGAGTGGTCACACTATGGAGCTATACTGTAAGAGCGGTCACACTATGGAGCCTCTACTGTAAGAGCGGTCACACTATGGAGCCTCTACTGTAAGAGCGGTCACACTATGGAGCCTCTACTGTAAGAGCGGTCACATTATGGAGCCTCTATTGTAAGAGCGGTCACATTATGGAGCACCTACTGTAAGAGCGGTCACACTATGGAGCTCTACTGTAAGAGCGATCACACTATAGAGCCTCTACTGTAAGAGCGGTCACACTATGGAGCCTCTACTGTAACAGCGGTCACACTATGGAGCCTCTACTGTAAGAGCGATCACACTATGGAGCCTCTACTGTAAGAGCTGTCACACTATGGAGCTCCACTGTAAGAGCGGTCACACTATGGAGCCTCTACTGTAAGAGCGGTCACACTATGGAGCTCCACTGTAAGAGCGGTCACACTATGGAGCCTCTACTGTAAGAGCGGTCACACTATGGAGCCTCTACTGTAAGAGCGGTCACACTATGGAGCTCTACTGTAAGAGCGGTCACACTATGGAGCCTCTACTGTAAGAGCGGTCACACTATGGAGCTCTACTGTAAGAGCGGTCACACTATGGAGCCTCTACTGTAAGAGCGGTCACACTATGGAGCCTCTACTGTAAGAGCGGTCACACTATGGAGCCTCTACTGTAAGAGCGATCACACTATGGAGCCTCTACTGTAAGAGCGGTCACACTATGGAGTCTCTACTGTAAGAGCGGTCACACTATGGAGCCTCTACTGTAAAAGCGGTCACACTATTAAGCTCTACTGGAAGAGCGGTCACACTATGGAGCCTCTACTGTAAGAGCGGTCACACTATGGAGCCTCTACTGTAAGAGCGGTCACACTATTAAGCTCTACTGTAAGAGCGGTCACACTATTAAGCTCTACTGTAAGAGCGGTCACACTATGGAGCCTCTACTGTAAGAGCGGTCACACTATGGAGCCTCTACTGTAAGAGCGGTCACACTATGGAGCCTCTACTGTAAGAGCGGTCACACTATGGAGCCTCTACTGTAAGAGCGATCACACTATGGAGCTCTACTGTAAGAGCGGTCACACTATGGAGCTCTACTGTAAGAACAGTCACACTATGGAGCTCTACTGTAAGATCGGTCACACTATGGAGCCCCTACTGTAAGAGCGGTCACACTATGGAGCTTTACTGTAAGAGCGGTCACACTATGGAGCCTCTACTGTAAGAGCGATCACACTGTGGAGCCTCTACTGTAAGAGCGGTCACACTATGGAGCCTCTACTGTAAGAGCGGTCACACTATGGAGCCTCTACTGTAAGAGCGATCACACTGTGGAGCCACTACTGTAAGAGCGATCACACTATGGAGGTCTACTGTCAGAGCGGTCACATTATGGAGCCTCTACTGTAAGAGCGATCACACTGTGGAGCCTCTACTGTAAGAGCAGTCTTACTATGGAGTCTCTACTGGAAGAGCGGTCACACTATGGAGCCTCTACTGTAAGAGCGGTCACACTATGGAGCTCTACTGTAAGAGCGGTCACACTATGGAGCTCTACTGTAAGAGCGGTCACACTATGGAGCCTCTACTGTAAGAGCGGTCACACTATGGAGCCTCTACTGTAAGAGTCGTCACACTATGGAGCCTCTACTGTAAGAGCGATCACACTGTGGAGCTCTACTGTAAGAGCGGTCACACTATGGAGCCTCTACTGTAAGAGCGGTCACACTATGGAGCTCTACTGTAAGAGCGGTCACACTATGGAGCCTCTACTGTAAGAGCGGTCACACTATGGAGCCTCTACTGTAAGACCGGTCACACTATAGAGCTCTACTGTAAGAGCGGTCACACTATGGAGCTCTACTGTAAGAGCGGTCACACTATGGAGCTCTACTGTAAGAGCGGTCACACTATGGAGCCTCTACTATTAGAGTGGTCACACTATGGAGCCTCTACTGTAAGAGCGGTCACACTATGGAGCCTCTACTGTAAGAGCGGTTACACTGTGGAGCCTCTACTGTAAGACCGGTCACACTGTGGAGCCCCTACTGTAAGAGCGGTCACACTATGGAGCCCCTACTGTAAGAGCGGTCACACTATGGAGCTCTACTGTAAGAGCGGTCACACTATGGAGCTCTACTGTAAGAGCGGTCACACTATGGAGCCTCTACTATAAGAGCGGTCACACTATGGAGCTCTACTGTAAGAGCGGTCACACTATGGAGCTCTACTGTAAGAGCGGTCACACTATGGAGCCTCTACTGTAAGAGCGGTCACACTGTGGAGCCTCTACTGTAAGAGCGGTTACACTATGGAGCCACTACTGTAAGAGCGGTCACACTATGGAGCCACTACTGTAAGAGCGGTCACACTATGGAGCTATACTGTAAGAGCGGTCACACTATGGAGCCTCTACTGTAAGAGCGGTCACACTATGGAGCCTCTACTGTAAGAGCGGTCACACTATGGAGCCTCTACTGTAAGAGCGGTCACATTATGGAGCCTCTACTGTAAGAGCGGTCACATTATGGAGCATCTACTGTAAGAGCGGTCACACTATGGAGCTCTACTGTAAGAGCGATCACACTATAGAGCCTCTACTGTAAGAGCGGTCACACTATGGAGCCTCTACTGTAACAGCGGTCACACTATGGAGCCTCTACTGTTAGAGCTGTCACACTATGGAGCTCCACTGTAAGAGCGGTCACACTATGGAGCCTCTACTGTAAGAGCGGTCACACTATGGAGCTCCACTGTAAGAGCGGTCACACTATGGAGCCTCTACTGTAAGAGCGGTCACACTATGGAGCCTCTACTGTAAGAGCGGTCACACTATGGAGCCTCTACTGTAAGAGCGGTCACACTATGGAGCCTCTACTGTAAGAGCGGTCACACTATGGAGCCTCTACTGTAAGAGCGGTCACACTATGGAGTCTCTACTGTAAGAGCGGTCACACTATGGAGCCTCTACTGTAAAAGCCTTCACACTATTAAGCTCTACTGGAAGAGCGGTCACACTATGGAGCCTCTACTGTAAGAGCGGTCACACTATGGAGCCTCTACTGTAAGAGCGGTCACACTATTAAGCTCTACTGTAAGAGCGGTCACACTATTAAGCTCTACTGTAAGAGCGGTCACACTATGGAGCCTCTACTGTAAGAGCGGTCACACTATGGAGCCTCTACTGTAAGAGCGGTCACACTATGGAGCTCTACTGTAAGAGCGGTCACACTATGGAGCCTCTACTGTAAGAGCGGTCACACTATGGAGCCTCTACTGTAAGAGCGATCACACTATGGAGCTCTACTGTAAGAGCGGTCACACTATGGAGCTCTACTGTAAGAACAGTCACACTATGGAGCTCTACTGTAAGATCGGTCACACTATGGAGCCCCTACTGTAAGAGCGGTCACACTATGGAGCTTTACTGTAAGAGCGGTCACACTATGGAGCCTCTACTGTAAGAGCGGTCACACTATGGAGCTCTACTGTAAGAGCGGTCACACTATGGAGCCTCTACTGTAAGAGCGGTCACACTATGGAGCCTCTACTGTAAGAGCGGTCACACTATGGAGCCTCTACTGTAAGAGAGGTCACACTATGGAGCCTCTACTGTAAGAGCGGTCACACTATGGAGCTCTACTGTAAGAGCGGTCACACTATGGAGCCTCTACTGTAAGAGCGGTCACACTATGGAGCTCTACTGTAAGAGCGGTCATACTATGGAGCCTCTACTGTAAGAGCGGTCACACTATGGAGCTCTACAGTAAGAGCGGTCACACTATGGAGCCTCTACTGTAAGAGCGGTCACACTATGGAGGCTCTACTGTAAGAGCGGTCACACTATGGAGCCTCTACTGTAAGAGCGGTCACACTATGGAGCCTCTACTGTAAGAGCGGTCACACTATGGAGCCTCTACTGTAAGAGCGGTCACACTATGGAGCCTCTACTGTAAGAGCGGTCACACTATGGAGCTCTACAGTAAGAGCGGTCACACTATGGAGCCTCTACTGTAAGAGCGGTCACACTATGGAGGCTCTACTGTAAGAGCAGTCACACTATGGAGGCTCTACTGTAAGAGCGGTCACAGTATGGAGCCTCTACTGTAAGAGCGGTCACACTATGGAGCTCTACTATAAGAGCGGTCACACTATGGAGCTCTACTGTTAGAGCAGTCACACTATGGAGCTCTACCGTAAGAGCGGTCACACTATGGAGCTCTACTGTAAGAGCAGTCACACTATGGAGCCTCTACTGTAAGAGCGGTCACACTATGGAGTCTCTACTGTAAGAGCGGTCACACTATGGAGCTCTCTACTATAAGAGCGGTCACACTATGGAGCCTCTACTGTAAGAGCGGTCACACTATGGAGCTCTACTGTAAGAGCAGTCACAGTATGGAGCTCTACTGTAAGAGCGGTCACACTATGGAGGTCTACTGTAAGAGCGGTCACACTATGGAGCTCTACTGTAAAAGCGGTCACACTATGGAGCTCTCTACTGTAAGAGCGGTCACACTATGGAGCTCTCTACTGTAAGAGCGGTCACACTATGGAGCTGTACTGTAAGAGCGGTCACACTATGGAGCTCTACTGTAAGAGCGGTCACACTATGGAGCTCTACTGTAAGAGCGGTCACACTATGGAGCTCTCTACTGTAAGAGCGGTCACACTATGGAGGTCTACTGTTAGAGCGGTCACACTATGGAACCTCTACTATAAGAGCGGTCACACTATGGAGCTCTACTCTAATAGCGGTCACTCTATGGAGCTCTACTGTAAGAGCGGTCACACTATGGAGCCTCTACTGTATGAGCGGTCACACTATGGAACCTCTACTGTAAGAGCGGTCACACTATGGAGCTCTCTACTGTAAGAGCGGTCACACTATGGAGGTCTACTGTTAGAGCGGTCACACTATGGAACCTCTACTATAAGAGCGGTCACACTATGGAGCTCTACTCTAATAGCGGTCACTCTATGGAGCTCTACTGTAAGAGCGGTCACACTATGGAGCCTCTACTGTATGAGCGGTCACACTATGGAACCTCTACTGTAAGAGCGGTCACACTATGGAGCTATACTGTAAGAGCGGTCACACTATGGAGCCTCTACTGTAAGAGCGGTCACACTATGGAGCCTCTACTGTAAGAGCGGTCACACTATGGAGCCTCTACTGTAAGAGCGGTCACACTGTGGAGCCTCTACTGTAAGAGCGGTCACACTATGGAGCCTCTACTGTAAGAGCGGTCACACTATGGAGCTCTCTACTGTAAGAGCGGTCACACTATGGAGCTCTACTGTAAGAGCGGTCACACTATGGAGCTGTACTGTAAGAGCGGTCACACTATGGAGCCTCTACTGTAAGAGCGGTCACACTATGGAGCCTCTACTGTAAGAGCGGTCACAGTATGGAGCCTCTACTGTAAGAGCGGTCACACTATGGAGCTCTCTACTGTAACAGCGGTCACAGTATGGAGCCTCTACTGTAAGAGCGGTCACACTATGGAGCCTCTACTGTAAGAGCGGTCACACTATGGAGCCTCTACTGTAAGAGCGGTCACAGTATGGAGCCTCTACTGTAAGAGCGGTCACAGTATGGAGCCTCTACTGTAAGAGCGGTCACAGTATGGAGCCTCTACTGTAAGAGCGGTCACACTATGGAGCTCTACTGTTAGAGCAGTCACACTATGGAGCTCTACCGTAAGAGCGGTCACAGTATGGAGCTCTACTGTTAGAGCAGTCACACTATGGAGCTCTACTATAAGAGCGGTCACAGTATGGAGCTCTACTGTTAGAGCAGTCACACTATGGAGCTGTACTGTAAGAGCAGTCACACTATGGAGCCTCTACTGTAAGAGCAGTCACACTATGGAGTCTCTACTGTAAGAGCGGTCACACTATGGAGCTCTCTACTATAAGAGCGGTCACACTATGGAGCTCTACTGTAAGAGCAGTCACAGTATGGAGCCTATACTGTAAGAGTGGTCACACTATGGAGCCTCTACTATAAGAGCGGTCACACTATGGAGCTCTACTGTAAGAGCAGTCACACTATGGAGGTCTACTGTAAGAGCGGTCACACTATGGAGCTCTACTCTAATAGCGGTCACTCTATGGAGCTCTACTGTATGAGCGGTCACACTATGGAGCCTCTACTGTAAGAGCGGTCACACTATGGAGCCTCTACTGTAAGAGCGGTCACACTATAGAGCTCTTTACTGTAAGAGCGGTCACACTATGGAGCCTCTACTGTAACAGCGGTCACATTATGGAGCCTCTACTGTAAGAGTGGTCACACTATGGAGCTCTACTGTAAGAGCGGTCACACTATGGAGCCTCTACTGTAACAGCGGTCACACTATGGAGCTCCACTGTAAGAGCGGTCACACTATGGAGCCTCTACTGTAAGAGCGGTCACACTATGGAGCCTCTACTGTAAGAGCGGTCACACTATGGAGCTCCACTGTAAGAGCGGTCACACTATGGAGCCTCTACTGTAAGAGCGGTCACACTATGGAGCTCTACTGTAAGAGCGGTCACACTATGGAGCTCTACTGTAAGAGCGGTCACACTATGGAGCCTTTACTGTAAGAGCGGTCACACTATGGAGCCTCTACTGTAAGAGCGGTCACACTATGGAGCTCCACTGTAAGAGCGGTCACACTATGGAGCCTCTACTGTAAGAGCGGTCACACTATGGAGCCTCTACTGTAAGAGCGGTCACACTATGGAGCTCTACTGTAAGAGCGGTCACACTATGAAGCGTCTACTGTAAGAGCGGTCACACTATGGAGCCTCTACTGTAAGAGCGGTCACACTATGGAGCCTCTACTGTAAGAGCGGTCACACTATGGAGCCTCTACTGTAACAGCGGTCACACTATGGAGCCTCTACTGTAAGAGCGGTCAAACTATGGAGCCTCTACTGTAAGAGCAGTCACACTATGGAGCTCCACTGTAAGAGCGGTCACACTATGGAGCTCCACTGTAAGAGCGGTCACACTATGGAGCCTCTACTGTAAGAGCGGTCACACTATGGAGCCTCTACTGTAAGAGCGGTCACACTATGGAGCCTCTACTGTAAGAGCGGTCACACTATGGAGCCTCTACTGTAAGAGCGGTCACACTATGGAGCCTCTACTGTAAGAGCGGTCACACTATGGAGCTCCACTGTAAGAGCGGTCACACTATGGAGCCTCTACTGTAAGAGCGGTCACACTATGAAGCGTCTACTGTAAGAGCGGTCACACTATGGAGCTCTCTACTGTAAGAGCGGTCACACTATTAAGCTCTACTGGAAGAGCGGTCACACTATGGAGCTCTACTGTAAGAGCGGTCACACTATGGAGCTCTACTGTAAGAGCGGTCACACTATGGAGCCTCTGCTGTAAGAGCGGTCACACTATGGAGCCTCTACTGTAAGAGCGGTCACACTATGGAGCTCTACTGTAAGAGCGGTCACACTATGGAGCCCCTACTATAAGAGCGGTCACACTATGGAGCTCTACTCTAATAGCGGTCACTCTATGGAGCTCTACTGTAAGAGCGGTCACACTATGGAGCCTCTACTGTATGAGCGGTCACACTATGGAGCCTCTACTGTTAGAGCGGTCACACTATGAAGGTCTACTGTAAGAGCGGTCACACTATGGAGCCTCTACTGTAAGAGCGGTCACATTATGGAGCCTCTACTGTATGAGCGGTCACACTATGAAGGTCTACTGTAAGAGCAGTCACACTATGGAGCCTCTACTGTAAGAGCGGTCACACTATGGAGCCTCTACTGTAAGAGCGGTCACACTATGGAGCCTCTACTGTAAGAGCGGTCACACTATGGAACCTCTACTGTTAGAGCGGTCACACTATGGAGCTCTCTACTGTAAGAGCGGTCACAGTATGGAGCTCTACTATAAGAGCGGTCACACTATGGAGCCTCTACTGTAAGAGCGGTCACACTATGGAGCTCCACTGTAAGAGCGGTCACACTATGGAGCTATACTGTAAGAGCGGTCACACTATGGAGCTCTACTGTAAGAGCGGTCACACTATGAAGCGTCTACTGTAAGAGTGGTCACACTATGGAGCTCTCTACTGTAGGAAAGGTCACACTATGGAGCCTCTACTGTAAGAGCGGTCACACTATGGAGCCTCTACTGTAAGAGCGGTCACACTATGGAGCCTCTACTGTAAGAGCGGTCACACTATGGAACCTCTACTGTTAGAGCGGTCACACTATGGAGCTCTCTACTGTAAGAGCGGTCACAGTATGGAGCTCTACTATAAGAGCGGTCACACTATGGAGCCTCTACTGTAAGAGCGGTCACACTATGGAGCTCCACTGTAAGAGCGGTCACACTATGGAGCTATACTGTAAGAGCGGTCACACTATGGAGCTCTACTGTAAGAGCGGTCACACTATGAAGCGTCTACTGTAAGAGTGGTCACACTATGGAGCTCTCTACTGTAGGAAAGGTCACACTATGGAGCCTCTACTGTAAGAGCGGTCACACTATGGAGCCTCTACTGTAAGAGCGGTCACACTATGGAGCCTCTACTGTAACAGCGGTCACACTATGGAGCCTCTACTGTAAGAGCGGTCATACTATGGAGCTCTACTGTAAGAGCGGTCACACTATGGAGCTCTACTGTAAGAGCGGTCACACTATGGAGCTCCACTGTAAGAGCGGTCACACTATGGAGCCTCTACTGTAAGAGCGGTCACACTATGGAGCCTCTACTGTAAGAGCGGTCACACTATGGAGCCTGTACTGTAAGAGCGGTCACACTATGGAGCCTCTACTGTAAGAGCGGTCACACTATGGAGCCTCTACTGTAAGAGCGGTCACACTATGGAGCCTCTACTGTAAGAGCGGTCACACTATGGAGCCTCTACTGTAAGAGCGGTCACACTATGGAGCCTCTACTGTAAGAGCGGTCACACTATGGAGCCTCTACTGTAAGAGCGGTCACACTATGGAGCTCCACTGTAAGAGCGGTCACACTATGGAGCCTCTACTGTAAGAGCGGTCACACTATGGAGCCTCTACTGTAAGAGCGGTCACACTATGGAGCCTCTACTGTAAGAGCGGTCACACTATGGAGCTCTACTGTAAGAGCGGTCACACTATGGAGCCTCTACTGTAAGAGCGGTCACACTATAGAGCCTCTACTGTAAGAGCGGTCACACTATGGAGCTTTACTGTAAGAGCGGTCACACTATGGAGCTATACTGTAAGAGCGGTCACACTATGGAGCCTCTATTGTAAGAGCGGTTACACTATGGAGCCTCTACTGTAAGAGCGGTCACACTATGGAGCTCTCTACTGTAAGAGCGATCACACTATGGAGCTCTACTGTAAGAGCTGTCACACTATGGAGCCTCTACTGTAAGAGCGGTCACACTATGGAGCTCTACTGTAAGAGCGGTCACACTATGGAGCCTCTACTGTAAGAGCGGTCACACTATGGAGCCTCTACTGTAAGAGCGGTCACACTATGGAGCCTCTACTGTAAGAGCGGTCACACTATGGAGCTATACTGTAAGAGCGGTCACACTATGGAGCCCCTACTGTAAGAGCGGTCACACTATGGAGCCTCTACTATAAGAGCGGTCACACTATGGAGCCTCTATTGTAAGAGCGGTTACACTATGGAGCCTCTACTGTAAGAGCGGTCACACTATGGAGCCTCTACTGTAAGAGCGGTCACACTATGGAGGTCTACTGTAAGAGCTGTCACACTATGGAGCTCTACTGTAAGAGCGGTCACACTATGGAGCCTCTACTGTAAGAGCGGTCACACTATGGAGCCTCTACTGTAAGAGCGGTCACACTATGGAGCCTCTACTGTAAGAGCGGTCACACTATGGAGCCTCTACTGTAAGAGCGGTCACACTATGGAGCTCTACTGTAAGAGCGGTCACACTATGAAGCCTCAACTGTAAGAGCGGTCACACTATGGAGCTCTACTGTAAGAGCGGTCACACTATGGAGCTCTACTGTAAGAGCGGTCACACTATGGAGCTCCTCTGTAAGAGCGGTCACACTATGGAGCTCTACTGTAAGAGCGGTCACACTATGGAGCCTCTACTGTAAGAGCGGTCACACTATGGAGCCTCTACTGTAAGAGCGGTCTCACTATGGAGCCTCTACTGTAAGAGCGGTCACACTGTGGAGCCTCTACTGTAAGAGCAGTCACACTATGGAGCCTCTACTGTAAGAGCGGTCACACTATGGAGCCCCTACTGTAAGAGCGGTCACACTATGGAGCCCCTACTGTAAGAGCGGTCACACTATGGAGCCTCTACTGTAAGAGCGGTCACACTATGGAGCCTCTACTGTAAGAGCGGTCACACTGTGGAGCCTCTACTGTAAGAGCAGTCTTACTATGGAGCCTCTACTGTAAGAGCGGTCACACTATGGAGCTCTACTGTAAGAGCGGTCACACTATGGAGCTCTACTGTAAGAGCGGTCACACTATGGAGCCTCTACTGTAAGAGCGGTCACACTATGGAGCCCCTACTGTAAGAGCGGTCACACTATGGAGCTCTACTGTAAGAGCGGTCACACTATGGAGCCTCTACTGTAAGAGCGGTCACACTATGGAGCCCCTACTGTAAGAGCAGTCTTACTATGGAGTCTCTACTGTAAGAGCGGTCACACTATGGAGCCTCTACTGAAAGAGCGGTCACACTATGTAGCTCTACTGTAAGAGCGGTCACACTATGGAGCCTCTACTGTAAGAGCGGTCACACTATGGAGCCCCTACTGTAAGAGCAGTCTTACTATGGAGTCTCTACTGTAAGAGCGGTCACACTATGGAGCCACTACTGTAAGAGCGGTCAAACTATGGAGCCTCTACTGTAAGAGCGATCACACTGTGGAGCCTCTACTGTAAGAGCAGTCTTACTATAGAGTCTCTACTGTAAGAGCGGTCACACTATGGAGCCTCTACTGTAAGAGCGGTCACACTATGGAGCCTCTACTGTAAGAGCGATCACACTGTGGAGCCTCTACTGTAAGAGCAGTCTTACTATGGAGTCTCTACTGTAAGAGCGGTCACACTATGGAGCCTCTACTGTAAGAGCGGTCACACTATGGAGCTCTACTGTAAGAGCGGTCACACTATGGAGCTCTACTGTAAGAGCGGTCACACTATGGAGCCCCTACTGTAAGAGCGGTCACACTATGGAGCCTCTACTGTAAGAGCGGTCACACTATGGAGCCTCTACTGTAAGAGCGGTCACACTATGGAGCTCTACTGTAAGAGCGGTCACACTATGGAGCTCTACTGTAAGAGCGGTCACACTATGGAGCCTCTACTGTAAGAGCGGTCACACTATGGAGCCTCTACTGTAAGAGCGGTCACACTATGGAGCTCTACTGTAAGAGCGGTCACACTATGGAGCCTCTACTGTAAGAGCGGTCACACTATGGAGCCTCTACTGTAAGAGCGGTCACACTCTGGAGCCCCTACTGTAAGAGCGGTCACACTATGGAGCTCTACTGTAAGAGCGGTCACACTATGGAGCCTCTACTGTAAGAGCGGTCACACTATGGAGCCCCTACTGTAAGAGCGGTCACACTATGGAGCTCTCTACTGTAAGAGCGGTCACACTTTGGAGTCTCTACTGTAAGAGCGGTCACACTATGGAGCCTCTACTGTAAGAGCGGTCACACTATGGAGCCTCTACTGTAAGAGCGATCACACTGTGGAGCCTCTACTGTAAGAGCGGTCACACTATGGAGCCTCTAGTGTAAGAGCGGTCACACTATGGAGCCTCTACTGTAAGAGCGGTCACACTATGGAGCTCTCTACTGTAAGAGCGGTCACACTTTGGAGCCTCTACTGTAAGAGCGGTCACACTATGGAGCCTCTACTGTAAGAGCGATCACACTGTGGAGCCTCTACTGTAAGAGTGGTCACACTATGGAGCTCTCTACTGTAAGAGCGGTCACACTATGGAGCCTCTACTGTAAGAGCGGTCACACTATGGAGCCTCTACTGTAAGAGCGGTCACACTATGGAGCCTCTATTGTAAGAGCGGTCACACTATGGAGCTCTCTACTGTAAGAGCGGTCACACTATGGAGCTCTCTACTGTAAGAGCGATCACACTGTGGAGCCTCTACTGTAAAAGCGGTCACACTATGGAGCCTCTATTGTAAGAGCGGTCACAATATGGAGCCTCTACTGTAAGAGCGGTCACACTATGGAGCCACTACTGTAAGAGAGGTCACACTATGGAGCCACTACTGTAAGAGCGGTCACACTATGGAGCCACTACTGTAAGAGCGGTCACACTATGGAGCCTCTACTGTAAGAGCGGTCACACTATGGAGCTCTACTGTAAGAGCGGTCACACTATGGAGCTCTACTGTAAGAGCGGTCACACTATGGAGCCTCTACTGTAAGAGCGGTCACACTATGGAGCCTCTACTGTAAGAGCGGTCACACTATGGAGCCTCTACTGTAAGAGCGGTCACACTATGGAGCCTCTACTGTAAGAGCGGTCACACTATGGAGCCTCTACTGTAAGAGCGGTCACACTATGGAGCTCTACTGTAAGAGCGGTCACACTATGGAGCCTCTATTGTAAGAGCGGTCACACTATGGAGCTCTCTACTGTAAGAGAGGTCACACTATGGAGCCTCTACTGTAAGAGCGGTCACACTATGGAGCCTCTACTGTAAGAGCGGTCACACTATGGAGCCTCTACTGTAAGAGCGGTCACACTATGGAGCCTCTACTGTAAGAGCGGTCACACTATGGAGCCCCTACTGTAAGAGCGGTCACACTATGGAGCCTCAACTGTAAGAGCGGTCACACTATGGAGCCTCAACTGTAAGAGCGGTCACACTATGGAGCCTCTACTGTAAGAGCGGTCACACTATGGAGCTCTACTGTAAGAGCGGTCACACTATGGAGCCTCTACTGTAAGAGCGGTCACACTATGGAGCCTCTACTGTAAGAGCGGTCACACTATGGAGCCCCTACTGTAAGAGCAGTCTTACTATGGAGTCTCTACTGTAAGAGCGGTCACACTATGGAGCCTCTACTGAAAGAGCGGTCACACTATGTAGCTCTACTGTAAGAGCGGTCACACTATGGAGCCTCTACTGTAAGAGCGGTCACACTATGGAGCCCCTACTGTAAGAGCAGTCTTACTATGGAGTCTCTACTGTAAGAGCGGTCACACTATGGAGCCACTACTGTAAGAGCGGTCAAACTATGGAGCCTCTACTGTAAGAGCGATCACACTGTGGAGCCTCTACTGTAAGAGCAGTCTTACTATAGAGTCTCTACTGTAAGAGCGGTCACACTATGGAGCCTCTACTGTAAGAGCGGTCACACTATGGAGCCTCTACTGTAAGAGCGATCACACTGTGGAGCCTCTACTGTAAGAGCAGTCTTACTATGGAGTCTCTACTGTAAGAGCGGTCACACTATGGAGCCTCTACTGTAAGAGCGGTCACACTATGGAGCTCTACTGTAAGAGCGGTCACACTATGGAGCTCTACTGTAAGAGCGGTCACACTATGGAGCCCCTACTGTAAGAGCGGTCACACTATGGAGCCTCTACTGTAAGAGCGGTCACACTATGGAGCCTCTACTGTAAGAGCGGTCACACTATGGAGCTCTACTGTAAGAGCGGTCACACTATGGAGCTCTACTGTAAGAGCGGTCACACTATGGAGCCTCTACTGTAAGAGCGGTCACACTATGGAGCCTCTACTGTAAGAGCGGTCACACTATGGAGCTCTACTGTAAGAGCGGTCACACTATGGAGCCTCTACTGTAAGAGCGGTCACACTATGGAGCCTCTACTGTAAGAGCGGTCACACTCTGGAGCCCCTACTGTAAGAGCGGTCACACTATGGAGCTCTACTGTAAGAGCGGTCACACTATGGAGCCTCTACTGTAAGAGCGGTCACACTATGGAGCCCCTACTGTAAGAGCGGTCACACTATGGAGCTCTCTACTGTAAGAGCGGTCACACTTTGGAGTCTCTACTGTAAGAGCGGTCACACTATGGAGCCTCTACTGTAAGAGCGGTCACACTATGGAGCCTCTACTGTAAGAGCGATCACACTGTGGAGCCTCTACTGTAAGAGCGGTCACACTATGGAGCCTCTACTGTAACAGCGGTCACACTATGGAGCTCCACTGTAAGAGCGGTCACACTATGGAGCCTCTACTGTAAGAGCGGTCACACTATGGAGCTCTCTACTGTAAGAGCGGTCACACTTTGGAGCCTCTACTGTAAGAGCGGTCACACTATGGAGCCTCTACTGTAAGAGCGATCACACTGTGGAGCCTCTACTGTAAGAGTGGTCACACTATGGAGCTCTCTACTGTAAGAGCGGTCACACTATGGAGCCTCTACTGTAAGAGCGGTCACACTATGGAGCCTCTACTGTAAGAGCGGTCACACTATGGAGCCTCTATTGTAAGAGCGGTCACACTATGGAGCTCTCTACTGTAAGAGCGGTCACACTATGGAGCTCTCTACTGTAAGAGCGATCACACTGTGGAGCCTCTACTGTAAAAGCGGTCACACTATGGAGCCTCTATTGTAAGAGCGGTCACAATATGGAGCCTCTACTGTAAGAGCGGTCACACTATGGAGCCACTACTGTAAGAGCGGTCACACTATGGAGCCACTACTGTAAGAGCGGTCACACTATGGAGCCTCTACTGTAAGAGCGGTCACACTATGGAGCTCTACTGTAAGAGCGGTCACACTATGGAGCTCTACTGTAAGAGCGGTCACACTATGGAGCCTCTACTGTAAGAGCGGTCACACTATGGAGCCTCTACTGTAAGAGCGGTCACACTATGGAGCCTCTACTGTAAGAGCGGTCACACTATGGAGCCTCTACTGTAAGAGCGGTCACACTATGGAGCCTCTACTGTAAGAGCGGTCACACTATGGAGCTCTACTGTAAGAGCGGTCACACTATGGAGCCTCTATTGTAAGAGCGGTCACACTATGGAGCTCTCTACTGTAAGAGCGGTCACACTATGGAGCCACTACTGTAAGAGCGGTCACACTATGGAGCCTCTACTGTAAGAGCGGTCACACTATGGAGCTCTACTGTAAGAGCGGTCACACTATGGAGCCTCTACTGTAAGAGCGGTCACACTATGGAGCCTCTACTGTAAGAGCGGTCACACTATGGAGCCTCTACTGTAAGAGCGGTCACACTATGGAGCTCTATTGTAAGAGCGGTCACACTATAGAGCTCTACTGTAAGAGCGGTCACACTATGGAGCCTCTACTGTAAGAGCGGTCACACTATGGAGCCTCTACTGTAAGAGCGGTCACACTATGGAGCCTCTACTGTAAGATCGGTGACACTATGGAGCCTCTACTGTAAGAGCGGTCACACTATGGAGCTCTACTGTAAGAGCGGTCACACTATGGAGCCTCTACTGTAAGAGCGGTCACACTATGGAGCCTCTATTGTAAGAGCGGTCACACTATGGAGCCTCTACTGTAAGAGCGGTCACACTATGGAGCCCCTACTGTAAGAGCCGTCTTACTATGGAGTCTCTACTGTAAGAGCGGTCACAGTATGGAGCCTCTACTGTAAGAGCGGTCACACTATGGAGCTCTACTGTAAGAGCGGTCACACTATGGAGCCTCTATTGTAAGAGCGGTCACACTATGGAGCCTCTACTGTAAGAGCGGTCACACTATGGAGCCTCTACTGTAAGAGCGATCACACTGTGGAGCCTCTACTGTAAGAGCAGTCTTACTATGGAGTCTCTACTGTAAGAGTGGTCACACTATGGAGCTCTACTGTAAGAGCGGTCACACTATGGAGCCTCTACTGTAAGAGCGGTCACACTATGGAGCTCTACTGTAAGAGCGGTCACACTATGCAGCTCTACTATAAGAGCGGTCACACTATGGAGCCTCTACTGTAAGAGCGGTCACACTATGGAGCCTCTACTGTAAGAGCGGTCACACTATGGAGCTCTACTGTAAGAGCGGTCACACTATGGAGCCTCTACTGTAAGAGCGGTCACACTATGGAGCCTCTACTGTAAGAGCCGTCACACTATGGAGCCTCTACTGTAAGAGCGGTCACACTATGGAGCCCTACTGTAAGAGCGGTCACACTGTGGAGCCTCTACTGTAAGAGCGGTCACCCTATGGAGCCTCTACTGTAAGAGCGGTCACATTATGGAGCCTCTACTGTAAGAGCGGTCACCCTATGGAGCCTCTACTGTAAGAGCGGTCACATTATGGAGCCTCTACTGTAAGAGCGGTCACACTATGGAGGTCTACTGTAAGAGCGGTCACACTATGGAGCCTCTACTGTAAGAGCGGTCACACTATGGAGCCTCTACTGTAAGAGCGGTCACACTATGGAGCCTCTACTGTAAGAGCGATCACACTGTGGAGCCTCTACTGTAAGAGCGATCACACTATGGAGCCTCTACTGTAAGAGCGGTCACACTATGGAGCCCTACTGTAAGAGCGGTCACACTGTGGAGCCTCTACTGTAAGAGCGATCACACTGTGGAGCCTCTACTGTAAGAGTGGTCACACTATGGAGCTCTACTGTAAGAGCGGTCACACTATGGAGCCTCTACTGTAAGAGCGGTCACACTATGGAGCCTCTACTGTAAGAGCGATCACACTATGGAGCCTCTACTGTAAGAGCGGTCACACTATGGAGCCTCTACTGTAAGAGCCGTCACACTATGGAGCCTCTACTGTAAGAGCGATCACACTGTGGAGCTCTACTGTAAGAGCGGTCACACTATGTAGCCTCTACTGTAAGAGCGGTCACACTATGGAGCTCTACTGTAAGAGCGGTCACACTATGGAGCCTCTACTGTAAGACCGGTCACACTATAGAGCTCTACTGTAAGAGCGGTCACACTATGGAGCTCTACTGTAAGAGCGGTCACACTATGGAGCTCTACTGTAAGAGCGGTCACACTATGGAGCCTCTACTATTAGAGTGGTCACACTATGGAGCCTCTACTGTAAGAGCGGTCACACTATGGAGCCTCTACTGTAAGAGCGGTTACACTGTGGAGCCTCTACTGTAAGAGCGGTCACACTATGGAGCCTCTACTGTAAGAGCGGTCACACTATGGAGCTCTCTACTGTAAGACCGGTCACACTGTGGAGCCTCTACTGTAAGAGCGGTCACACTATGGAGCCCCTACTGTAAGAGCGGTCACACTATGGAGCCTCTACTGTAAGAGCGATCACACTGTGGAGCTCTACTGTAAGAGCGGTCACACTATGGAGCCTCTACTGTAAGAGCGGTCACACTATGGAGCTCTACTGTAAGAGCGGTCACACTATGGAGCCTCTACTGTAAGACCGGTCACACTATAGAGCTCTACTGTAAGAGCGGTCACACTATGGAGCTCTACTGTAAGAGCGGTCACACTATGGAGCTCTACTGTAAGAGCGGTCACACTATGGAGCCTCTACTATTAGAGTGGTCACACTATGGAGCCTCTACTGTAAGAGCGGTCACACTATGGAGCCTCTACTGTAAGACCGGTCACACTGTGGAGCCTCTACTGTAAGAGCGGTCACACTATGGAGCTCTCTACTGTAAGAGCGGTCACACTATGGAGCCTCTACTGTAAGAGCGGTCACACTATGGAGCCTCTACTGTAAGAGCGATCACACTATGGAGCCTCTACTGTAAGAGCGGTCACACTATGGAGCCTCTACTGTAAGAGCCGTCACACTATGGAGCCTCTACTGTAAGAGCGGTCACACTATGGAGCTCTCTACTGTAAGAGCGGTCATACTATGGAGCCTCTACTGTAAGAGCGGTCACACTATGGAGCTCTACTGTAAGAGCGGTCACACTATGGAGCCTCTACTGTAAGAGCGATCACACTATGGAGCCTCTACTGTAAGAGCGGTCACACTATGGAGCCTCTACTGTAAGAGCGGTCACACTATGGAGCCTCTACTGTAAGAGCGATCACACTATGGAGCCTCTACTGTAAGAGCGGTCACACTATGGAGCCTCTACTGTAAGAGCCGTCACACTATGGAGCCTCTACTGTAAGAGCGGTCACACTATGGAGCTCTCTACTGTAAGAGCGGTCATACTATGGAGCTCTACTGTAAGAGCGGTCACACTATGGAGCCTCTACTGTAAGAGCGGTCACACTATGGAGCCTCTACTGTAAGACCGGTCACACTGTGGAGCCTCTACTGTAAGAGCGGTCACACTATGGAGCTCTCTACTGTAAGAGCGGTCACACTATGGAGCCTCTACTGTAAGAGCGGTCACACTATGGAGCCTCTACTGTAAGAGCGGTCACACTATGGAGCCTCTACTGTAAGAGCGATCACACTATGGAGCCTCTACTGTAAGAGCGGTCACACTATGGAGCCTCTACTGTAAGAGCCGTCACACTATGGAGCCTCTACTGTAAGAGCGATCACACTGTGGAGCTCTACTGTAAGAGCGGTCACACTATGGAGCCTCTACTGTAAGAGCGGTCACACTATGGAGCTCTACTGTAAGAGCGGTCACACTATGGAGCCTCTACTGTAAGACCGGTCACACTATAGAGCTCTACTGTAAGAGCGGTCACACTATGGAGCTCTACTGTAAGAGCGGTCACACTATGGAGCTCTACTGTAAGAGCGGTCACACTATGGAGCTCTACTGTAAGAGCGGTCACACTATGGAGCTCTACTGTAAGAGCGGTCACACTATGGAGCTCTACTGTAAGAGCGGTCACACTATGGAGCTCTACTGTAAGAGCGGTCACACTATGGAGCCTCTACTATTAGAGTGGTCACACTATGGAGCCTCTACTGTAAGAGCGGTCACACTATGGAGCCTCTACTGTAAGAGCGGTTACACTGTGGAGCCTCTACTGTAAGACCGGTCACACTGTGGAGCCTCTACTGTAAGAGCGGTCACACTATGGAGCCCCTACTGTAAGAGCGGTCACACTATGGAGCTCTACTGTAAGAGCGGTCACACTATGGAGCTCTACTGTAAGAGCGGTCACACTATGGAGCTCTACTGTAAGAGCGGTCACACTATGGAGCCTCTACTGTAAGAGCGGTCACACTATGGAGCCTCTACTGTAAGAGCGGTCACACTATGGAGCCTCTACTGTAAGAGCGGTCACACTATGGAGCTCTACTGTAAGAGCGGTCACACTATGGAGCCTCTACTGTAAGAGCGGTCACACTATGGAGCCTCTATTGTAAGAGCGGTCACACTATGGAGCCTCTACTGTAAGAGCGTTCACACTATGGAGCCTCTATTGTAAGAGCAGTTACACTATGGAGCCACTACTGTAAGAGCGGTCACACTATGGAGCCACTACTGTAAGAGCGGTCACACTATGGAGCTATACTGTAAGAGCGGTCACACTATGGAGCCTCTACTGTAAGAGCGGTCACACTATGGAGCCTCTACTGTAAGAGCGGTCTCACTATGGAGCCTCTACTGTAAGAGCGGTCACACTGTGGAGCCTCTACTGTAAGAGCAGTCTTACTATGGAGCCACTACTGTAAGAGCGGTCACACTATGGAGCCTCTACTGTAAGAGCGGTCACACTATGGAGCCTCTACTGTAAGAGCGGTCACACTATGGAGCCCCTACTGTAAGAGCGGTCACACTATGGAGCCTCTACTGTAAGAGCGGTCACACTATGGAGCCTCTACTGTAAGAGCGGTCACACTGTGGAGCCTCTACTGTAAGAGCAGTCTTACTATGGAGCCTCTACTGTAGGAGCGGTCACACTATGGAGCCTCTACTGTAAGAGCGGTCACACTATGGAGCCTCTACTGTAAGAGCGGTCACACTATGGAGCCCCTACTGTAAGAGCAGTCTTACTATGGAGTCTCTACTGTAAGAGCGGTCACACTATGGAGCCTCTACTGTAAGAGCGGTCACACTATGTAGCTCTACTGTAAGAGCGGTCACACTATGGAGCCTCTACTGTAAGAGCGGTCACACTATGGAGCCCCTACTGTAAGAGCAGTCTTACTATGGAGTCTCTACTGTAAGAGCGGTCACACTATGGAGCCACTACTGTAAGAGCGGTCACACTATGGAGCCTCTACTGTAAGAGCGGTCACACTATGGAGCTCTACTGTAAGAGCGGTCACACTATGGAGCCTCTACTGTAAGAGCGGTCACACTATGGAGCCTCTACTGTAAGAGCGGTCACACTATGGAGCCTCTACTGTAAGAGCGGTCACACTGTGGAGCCTCTACTGTAAGAGCAGTCTTACTATAGAGTCTCTACTGTAAGAGCGGTCACACTATGGAGCCTCTACTGTAAGAGCGGTCACACTATGGAGCCTCTACTGTAAGAGCGATCACACTGTGGAGCCTCTACTGTAAGAGCAGTCTTACTATGGAGTCTCTACTGTAAGAGCGGTCACACTATGGAGCCTCTACTGTAAGAGCGGTCACACTATGGAGCTCTACTGTAAGAGCGGTCACACTATGGAGCCCCTACTGTAAGAGCGGTCACACTATGGAGCCTCTACTGTAAGAGCGGTCACACTATGGAGCCTCTACTGTAAGAGCGGTCACACTATGGAGCTCTACTGTAAGAGCGGTCACACTATGGAGCTCTACTGTAAGAGCGGTCACACTATGGAGCCTCTACTGTAAGAGCGGTCACACTATGGAGCCTCTACTGTAAGAGCGGTCACACTATGGAGCTCTACTGTAAGAGCGGTCACACTATGGAGCCTCTACTGTAAGAGCGGTCACACTATGGAGCCTCTACTGTAAGAGCGGTCACACTCTGGAGCCCCTACTGTAAGAGCGGTCACACTATGGAGCTCTACTGTAAGAGCGGTCACACTATGGAGCCTCTACTGTAAGAGCGGTCATACTATGGAGCCCCTACTGTAAGAGCGGTCACACTATGGAGCTCTCTACTGTAAGAGCGGTCACACTTTGGAGTCTCTACTGTAAGAGCGGTCACACTATGGAGCCTCTACTGTAAGAGCGGTCACACTATGGAGCCTCTACTGTAAGAGCGATCACACTGTGGAGCCTCTAGTGTAAGAGCGGTCACACTATGGAGCCTCTACTGTAAGAGCGGTCACACTATGGAGCTCTCTACTGTAAGAGCGGTCACACTTTGGAGCCTCTACTGTAAGAGCGGTCACACTATGGAGCCTCTACTGTAAGAGCGATCACACTGTGGAGCCTCTACTGTAAGAGTGGTCACACTATGGAGCTCTCTACTGTAAGAGCGGTCACACTATGGAGCCTCTACTGTAAGAGCGGTCACACTATGGAGCCTCTACTGTAAGAGCGGTCACACTATGGAGCCTCTATTGTAAGAGCGGTCACACTATGGAGCTCTCTACTGTAAGAGCGGTCACACTATGGAGCTCTCTACTGTAAGAGCGATCACACTGTGGAGCCTCTACTGTAAAAGCGGTCACACTATGGAGCCTCTATTGTAAGAGCGGTCACAATATGGAGCCTCTACTGTAAGAGCGGTCACACTATGGAGCCACTACTCTAAGAGCGGTCACACTATGGAGCCACTACTGTAAGAGCGGTCACACTATGGAGCCACTACTGTAAGAGCGGTCACACTATGGAGCCTCTACTGTAAGAGCGGTCACACTATGGAGCTCTACTGTAACAGCGGTCACACTATGGAGCTCTACTGTAAGAGCGGTCACACTATGGAGCCTCTACTGTAAGAGCGGTCACACTATGGAGCCTCTACTGTAAGAGCGGTCACACTATGGAGCCTCTACTGTAAGAGCGGTCACACTATGGAGCCTCTACTGTAAGAGCGGTCACACTATGGAGCCTCTACTGTAAGAGCGGTCACACTATGGAGCTCTACTGTAAGAGCGGTCACACTATGGAGCCACTACTGTAAGAGCGGTCACACTATGGAGCCTCTACTGTAAGAGCGGTCACACTATGGAGCTCTACTGTAAGAGCGGTCACACTATGGAGCTCTACTGTAAGAGCGGTCACACTATGGAGCCTCTACTGTAAGAGCGGTCACACTATGGAGCCTCTACTGTAAGAGCGGTCACACTATGGAGCCTCTACTGTAAGAGCGGTCACACTATGGAGCTCTACTGTAAGAGCGGTCACACTATGGAGCCTCTATTGTAAGAGCGGTCACACTATGGAGCTCTCTACTGTAAGAGCGGTCACACTATGGAGCCACTACTGTAAGAGCGGTCACACTATGGAGCCTCTACTGTAAGAGCGGTCACACTATGGAGCCTCTACTGTAAGAGCGGTCACACTATGGAGCTCTACTGTAAGAGCGGTCACACTATGGAGCCTCTACTGTAAGAGCGGTCACACTATGGAGCCTCTACTGTAAGAGCGGTCACACTATGGAGCCTCTACTGTAAGAGCGGTCACACTATGGAGCTCTATTGTAAGAGCGGTCACACTATAGAGCTCTACTGTAAGAGCGGTCACACTATGGAGCCTCTACTGTAAGAGCGGTCACACTATGGAGCCTCTACTGTAAGATCGGTGACACTATGGAGCCTCTACTGTAAGAGCGGTCACACTATGGAGCTCTACTGTAAGAGCGGTCACACTATGGAGCCTCTACTGTAAGAGCGGTCACACTATGGAGCCTCTATTGTAAGAGCGGTCACACTATGGAGCCTCTACTGTAAGAGCGGTCACACTATGGAGCCCCTACTGTAAGAGCCGTCTTACTATGGAGTCTCTACTGTAAGAGCGGTCACAGTATGGAGCCTCTACTGTAAGAGCGGTCACACTATGGAGCTCTACTGTAAGAGCGGTCACACTATGGAGCTCTACTGTAAGAGCGGTCACACTATGGAGCTCTACTATAAGAGCGGTCACACTATGGAGCCTCTACTGTAAGAGCGGTCACACTATGGAGCCTCTACTGTAAGAGCGGTCACACTATGGAGCTCTACTGTAAGAGCGGTCACACTATGGAGCCTCTACTGTAAGAGCGGTCACACTATGGAGCCTCTACTGTAAGAGCCGTCACACTATGGAGCCTCTACTGTAAGAGCGGTCACACTATGGAGCCCTACTGTAAGAGCGGTCACACTGTGGAGCCTCTACTGTAAGAGCGGTCACCCTATGGAGCCTCTACTGTAAGAGCGGTCACATTATGGAGCCTCTACTGTAAGAGCGGTCACCCTATGGAGCCTCTACTGTAAGAGCGGTCACATTATGGAGCCTCTACTGTAAGAGCGGTCACACTATGGAGGTCTACTGTAAGAGCGGTCACACTATGGAGCCTCTACTGTAAGAGCGGTCACACTATGGAGCCTCTACTGTAAGAGCGGTCACACTATGGAGCCTCTACTGTAAGAGCGATCACACTGTGGAGCCTCTACTGTAAGAGCGATCACACTATGGAGCCTCTACTGTAAGAGCGGTCACACTATGGAGCCCTACTGTAAGAGCGGTCACACTGTGGAGCCTCTACTGTAAGAGCGGTCACACTATGGAGCCTCTACTGTAAGAGCGATCACACTGTGGAGCCTCTACTGTAAGAGCGGTCACACTATGGAGCCTCTACTGTAAGAGCGGTCACACTATGGAGCCTCTACTGTAAGAGCGATCACACTATGGAGCCTCTACTGTAAGAGCGGTCACACTATGGAGCCTCTACTGTAAGAGCCGTCACACTATGGAGCCTCTACTGTAAGAGCGATCACACTGTGGAGCTCTACTGTAAGAGCGGTCACACTATGGAGCCTCTACTGTAAGAGCGGTCACACTATGGAGCTCTACTGTAAGAGCGGTCACACTATGGAGCCTCTACTGTAAGACCGGTCACACTATAGAGCTCTACTGTAAGAGCGGTCACACTATGGAGCTCTACTGTAAGAGCGGTCACACTATGGAGCTCTACTGTAAGAGCGGTCACACTATGGAGCCTCTACTGTAAGAGCGGTCACACTGTGGAGCCTCTACTGTAAGAGCGGTCACACTATGGAGTCTCTACTGTAAGAGCGGTCACACTATGGAGCCTCTACTGTAAGAGCGGTCACACTATGGAGCTCTACTGTAAGAGCGGTCACACTATGGAGCTCTACTGTAAGAGCGGTCACACTATGGAGCTCTACTGTAAGAGCGGTCACACTATGGAGCCTCTACTGTAAGAGCGGTCACACTATGGAGCCTCTACTGTAAGACCGGTCACACTGTGGAGCCTCTACTGTAAGAGCGGTCACACTATGGAGCCTCTACTGTAAGAGCGATCACACTGTGGAGCTCTACTGTAAGAGCGGTCACACTACGGAGCCTCTACTGTAAGAGCGGTCACACTATGGAGCCTCTACTGTAAGAGCGATCACACTGTGGAGCTCTACTGTAAGAGCGGTCACACTATGGAGCCTCTACTGTAAGAGCGATCACACTGTGGAGCTCTACTGTAAGAGCGGTCACACTATGGAGCCTCTACTGTAAGAGCGGTCACACTATGGAGCTCTACTGTAAGAGCGGTCACACTATGGAGTCTCTACTGTAAGAGCGGTCACACTATGGAGCTCTGCTGTAAGAGCGGTCACACTATGGAGCCTCTACTGTAAGAGCGGTCACACTATGGAGCTCTACTGTAAGACCGGTCACACTATAGAGCTCTACTGTAAGAGCGGTCACACTATGGAGCTCTACTGTAAGAGCGGTCACACTATGGAGCTCTACTGTAAGAGCGGTCACACTATGGAGCCTCTACTATTAGAGTGGTCACACTATGGAGCCTCTACTGTAAGAGCGGTCACACTATGGAGCCTCTACTGTAAGAGCGGTTACACTGTGGAGCCTCTACTGTAAGACCGGTCACACTGTGGAGCCTCTACTGTAAGAGCGGTCACACTATGGAGCCCCTACTGTAAGAGCGGTCACACTATGGAGCTCTACTGTAAGAGCGGTCACACTATGGAGCTCTACTGTAAGAGCGGTCACACTATGGAGCTCTACTGTAAGAGCGGTCACACTATGGAGCCTCTACTGTAAGAGCGGTCACACTATGGAGCCTCTACTGTAAGAGCGGTCACACTATGGAGCCTCTACTGTAAGAGCGGTCACACTATGGAGCTCTACTGTAAGAGCGGTCACACTATGGAGCCTCTACTGTAAGAGCGGTCACACTATGGAGCCTCTATTGTAAGAGCGGTCACACTATGGAGCCTCTACTGTAAGAGCGTTCACACTATGGAGCCTCTATTGTAAGAGCAGTTACACTATGGAGCCACTACTGTAAGAGCGGTCACACTATGGAGCCACTACTGTAAGAGCGGTCACACTATGGAGCTATACTGTAAGAGCGGTCACACTATGGAGCCTCTACTGTAAGAGCGGTCACACTATGGAGCCTCTACTGTAAGAGCGGTCACACTATTAAGCTCTACTGTAAGAGCGGTCACACTATTAAGCTCTACTGTAAGAGCGGTCACACTATGGAGCCTCTACTGTAAGAGCGGTCACACTATGGAGCCTCTACTGTAAGAACAGTCACACTATGGAGCTCTACTGTAAGAGCGGTCACACTATGGAGCTTTACTGTAAGAGCGGTCACACTATGGAGCCTCTACTGTAAGAGCGGTCACACTATGGAGCTATATACTGTAAGAGTGGTCACACTATGGAGCTCTACTGTAAGAGCGGTCACACTATGGAGCTCTACTGTAAGAGCGGTCACACTATGGAGCTCTACTGTAAGAGCGGTCACACTATGGAGCCTCTACTGTAAGAGCGGTCACACTATGGAGCCTCTACTGTAAGAGAGGTCACACTATGGAGCCTCTACTGTAAGAGCGGTCACACTATGGAGCTCTACTGTAAGAGCGGTCACACTATGGAGCCTCTACTGTAAGAGCGGTCACACTATGGAGCTCTACTGTAAGAGCGGTCACACTATGGAGCCTCTACTGTAAGAGCGGTCACACTATGGAGCTCTACAGTAAGAGCGGTCACACTATGGAGCCTCTACTGTAAGAGCGGTCACACTATGGAGGCTCTACTGTAAGAGCGGTCACACTATGGAGCCTCTACTGTAAGAGCGGTCACACTATGGAGGCTCTACTGTAAGAGCGGTCACACTATGGAGTCTCTACTGTAAGAGCGGTCACACTATGGAGCCTCTACTGTAAGAGAGGTCACACTATGGAGCCTCTACTGTAAGAGCGGTCACACTATGGAGCTCTACTGTAAGAGCGGTCACACTATGGAGCCTCTACTGTAAGAGCGGTCACACTATGGAGCCTCTACTGTAAGAGCGGTCACACTATGGAGCTCTACTGTAAGAGCGGTCACACTATGGAGCCTCTACTGTAAGAGCGGTCACACTATGGAGCTCTACAGTAAGAGCGGTCACACTATGGAGCCTCTACTGTAAGAGCGGTCACACTATGGAGGCTCTACTGTAAGAGCAGTCACACTATGGAGGCTCTACTGTAAGAGCGGTCACAGTATGGAGCCTCTACTGTAAGAGCGGTCACACTATGGAGCCTCTACTGTAAGAGCGGTCACACTATGGAGCTCTACTATAAGAGCGGTCACACTATGGAGCTCTACTGTTAGAGTAGTCACACTATGGAGCTCTACCGTAAGAGCGGTCACACTATGGAGCTCTACTGTAAGAGCAGTCACACTATGGAGCCTCTACTGTAAGAGCGGTCACACTATGGAGTCTCTACTGTAAGAGCGGTCACACTATGGAGCTCTCTACTATAAGAGCGGTCACACTATGGAGCCTCTACTGTAAGAGCGGTCACACTATGGAGCTCTACTGTAAGAGCAGTCACAGTATGGAGCTCTACTGTAAGAGCGGTCACACTATGGAGCTCTACTGTAAGAGCGGTCACACTATGGAGGTCTACTGTAAGAGCGGTCACACTATGGAGCTCTACTGTAAAAGCGGTCACACTATGGAGCTCTCTACTGTAAGAGCGGTCACACTATGGAGCTCTCTACTGTAAGAGCGGTCACACTATGGAGCTGTACTGTAAGAGCGGTCACACTATGGAGCTCTACTGTAAGAGCGGTCACACTATGGAGCTCTACTGTAAGAGCGGTCACACTATGGAGCTCTCTACTGTAAGAGCGGTCACACTATGGAGGTCTACTGTAAGAGCGGTCACACTATGGAGCCTCTACTATAAGAGCGGTCACACTATGGAGCTCTACTCTAATAGCGGTCACTCTATGGAGCTCTACTGTAAGAGCGGTCACACTATGGAGCCTCTACTGTATGAGCGGTCACACTATGGAACCTCTACTGTTAGAGCGGTCACACTATGAAGGCCTACTGTAAGAGCGGTCACACTATGGAGCCTCTACTGTAAGAGCGGTCACACTGTGGAGCCTCTACTGTAAGAGCGGTCACACTATGGAGCCTCTACTGTAAGAGCGGTCACACTATGGAGCTCTCTACTGTAAGAGCGGTCACAGTATGGAGCCTCTACTGTAAGAGCGGTCACACTATGGAGCTCTCTACTGTAACAGCGGTCACAGTATGGAGCCTCTACTGTAAGAGCGGTCACACTATGGAGCTCCACTGTAAGAGCGGTCACACTATGGAGCCTCTACTGTAAGAGCGGTCACACTATGGAGCTCTACTGTAAGAGCGGTCACACTATGGAGCCTCTACTGTAAGACCGGTCACACTATGGAGCCTCTACTGTAAGAGCGGTCACACTATGGAGCCTCTACTGTAAGAGCGGTCACAGTATGGAGCTCTACTGTTAGAGCGGTCATACTATGGAGCTTCTACTGTAAGAGCAGTCACACTATGGAGCTCCTCTGTAAGAGCGGTCACAGTATGGAGCCTCTACTGTAAGAGCGGTCACACTATGGAGCCTCTACTGTAAGACCGGTCACACTATGGAGCCTCTACTGTAAGAGCGGTCACACTATGGAGCCTCTACTGTAAGAGCGGTCACACTATGGAGCTCTACTATAAGAGCGGTCACAGTATGGAGCTCTACTGTTAGAGCAGTCACACTATGGAGCTCTACCGTAAGAGCGGTCACACTATGGAGCTGTACTGTAAGAGCAGTCACACTATGGAGCCTCTACTGTAAGAGCGGTCACACTATGGAGCCTCTACTGTAAGAGCAGTCACACTATGGAGTCTCTACTGTAAGAGCGGTCACACTATGGAGCTCTCTACTATAAGAGCGGTCACACTATGGAGCTCTACTGTAAGAGCAGTCACAGTATGGAGCCTATACTGTAAGAGTGGTCACACTATGGAGCCTCTACTATAAGAGCGGTCACACTATGGAGCTCTACTGTAAGAGCAGTCACACTATGGAGGTCTACTGTAAGAGCGGTCACACTATGGAGCTCTACTGTAAGAGCGGTCACACTATGGAGCTCTCTACTGTAAGAGCGGTCACACTATGGAGCTCTCTACTGTAAGAGCGGTCACACTATGGAGCTCTACTGTAAGAGCGGTCACACTATGGAGCTCTACTGTAAGAGCGGTCACACTATGGAGCTCTCTACTGTAAGAGCGGTCACACTTTGGAGCCTCTACTGTAAGAGCGGTCACACTATGGAGCCTCTACTGTAAGAGCGGTCACACTATGGAGCCTCTACTGAAAGAGCGGTCACACTATAGAGCTCTTTACTGTAAGAGCGGTCACACTATGGAGCCTCTACTGTAACAGCGGTCACATTATGGAGCCTCTACTGTAAGAGTGGTCACACTATGGAGCTCTACTGTAAGAGCGGTCACACTATGGAGCCTCTACTGTAAGAGCGGTCACACTATGGAGCTCCACTGTAAGAGCGGTCACACTATGGAGCCTCCACTGTAAGAGCGGTCACACTATGGAGCCTCTACTGTAAGAGCGGTCACACTATGGAGCCTCTACTGTAAGAGCGGTCACACTATTGAGCTCCACTGTAAGAGCGGTCACACTATGGAGCCTCTACTGTAAGAGCAGTCACACTATGGAGCTCTACTGTAAGAGCGGTCACACTATGAAGCGTCTACTGTAAGAGCGGTCACACTATGGAGCTCTACTGTAAGAGCGGTCACACTATGGAGCCTCTACTGTAAGAGCGGTCACACTATGGAGCTCCACTGTAAGAGCGGTCACACTATGGAGCCTCTACTGTAAGAGCGGTCACACTATGGAGCCTCTACTGTAAGAGCGGTCACACTATTGAGCTCCACTGTAAGAGCGGTCACACTATGGAGCCTCTACTGTAAGAGCAGTCACACTATGGAGCTCTACTGTAAGAGCGGTCACACTATGAAGCGTCTACTGTAAGAGCGGTCACACTATGGAGCTCTCTACTGTAGGAAAGGTCACACTATGGAGCCTCTACTGTAAGAGCGGTCACACTATGGAGCCTCTACTGTAAGAGCGGTCACACTATGGAGCCTCTACTGTAACAGCGGTCACACTATGGAGCTCTCTACTATAAGAGCGGTCACACTATGGAGCTCTACTGTAAGAGCAGTCACAGTATGGAGCCTATACTGTAAGAGTGGTCACACTATGGAGCCTCTACTATAAGAGCGGTCACACTATGGAGCTCTACTGTAAGAGCAGTCACACTATGGAGGTCTACTGTAAGAGCGGTCACACTATGGAGCTCTACTGTAAGAGCGGTCACACTATGGAGCTCTCTACTGTAAGAGCGGTCACACTATGGAGCTCTACTGTAAGAGCGGTCACACTATGGAGCTCTACTGTAAGAGCGGTCACACTATGGAGCTCTCTACTGTAAGAGCGGTCACACTATGGAGGTCTACTGTAAGAGCGGTCACACTATGGAGCCTCTACTATAAGAGCGGTCACACTATGGAGCTCTACTCTAATAGCGGTCACTCTATGGAGCTCTACTGTAAGAGCGGTCACACTATGGAGCCTCTACTGTATGAGCGGTCACACTATGGAGCCTCTACTGTAAGAGCGGTCACACTATGGAGCCTCTACTGTAAGAGCGGTCACACTATAGAGCTCTTTACTGTAAGAGCGGTCACACTATGGAGCCTCTACTGTAACAGCGGTCACATTATGGAGCCTCTACTGTAAGAGTGGTCACACTATGGAGCTCTACTGTAAGAGCGGTCACACTATGGAGCCTCTACTGTAACAGCGGTCACACTATGGAGCTCCACTGTAAGAGCGGTCACACTATGGAGCCTCTACTGTAAGAGCGGTCACACTATGGAGCCCCTACTGTAAGAGCGGTCACACTATGGAGCTCCACTGTAAGAGCGGTCACACTATGGAGCCTCTACTGTAAGAGCGGTCACACTATGGAGCTCTACTGTAAGAGCGGTCACACTATGGAGCTCTACTGTAAGAGCGGTCACACTATGGAGCCTCTACTGTAAGAGCGGTCACACTATGGAGGTCTACTGTAAGAGCGGTCACACTATGGAGCCTCTACTGTAAGAGCGGTCACACTATGGAGCCTCTACTGTAAGAGCGGTCACACTATGGAGCCTCTACTGTAAGAGCGGTCACACTATGGAGGTCTACTGTAAGAGCGGTCACACTATGGAGCTCTACTGTAAGAGCGGTCACACTATGGAGCTCTCTACTGTAAGAGCGGTCACACTATGGAGCTCTCTACTGTAAGAGCGGTCACACTATGGAGCTCTACTGTAAGAGCGGTCACACTATGGAGCTCTACTGTAAGAGCGGTCACACTATGGAGCTCTCTACTGTAAGAGCGGTCACACTATGGAGGTCTACTGTAAGAGCGGTCACACTATGGAGCCTCTACTATAAGAGCGGTCACACTATGGAGCTCTACTCTAATAGCGGTCACTCTATGGAGCTCTACTGTAAGAGCGGTCACACTATGGAGCCTCTACTGTATGAGCGGTCACACTATGGAGCCTCTACTGTAAGAGCGGTCACACTATGGAGCCTCTACTGTAAGAGCGGTCACACTATAGAGCTCTTTACTGTAAGAGCGGTCACACTATGGAGCCTCTACTGTAACAGCGGTCACATTATGGAGCCTCTACTGTAAGAGTGGTCACACTATGGAGCTCTACTGTAAGAGCGGTCACACTATGGAGCCTCTACTGTAACAGCGGTCACACTATGGAGCTCCACTGTAAGAGCGGTCACACTATGGAGCCTCCACTGTAAGAGCGGTCACACTATGGAGCCTCTACTGTAAGAGCGGTCACACTATGGAGCTCTACTGTAAGAGCGGTCACACTATGGAGCCTCTACTGTAAGAGCGGTCACACTATGGAGCTCCACTGTAAGAGCGGTCACACTATGGAGCCTCTACTGTAAGAGCGGTCACACTATGGAGCCTCTACTGTAAGAGCGGTCACACTATTGAGCTCCACTGTAAGAGCGGTCACACTATGGAGCCTCTACTGTAAGAGCAGTCACACTATGGAGCTCTACTGTAAGAGCGGTCACACTATGAAGCGTCTACTGTAAGAGCGGTCACACTATGGAGCTCTCTACTGTAGGAAAGGTCACACTATGGAGCCTCTACTGTAAGAGCGGTCACACTATGGAGCCTCTACTGTAAGAGCGGTCACACTATGGAGCCTCTACTGTAACAGCGGTCACACTATGGAGCTCTCTACTATAAGAGCGGTCACACTATGGAGCTCTACTGTAAGAGCAGTCACAGTATGGAGCCTATACTGTAAGAGTGGTCACACTATGGAGCCTCTACTATAAGAGCGGTCACACTATGGAGCTCTACTGTAAGAGCAGTCACACTATGGAGGTCTACTGTAAGAGCGGTCACACTATGGAGCTCTACTGTAAGAGCGGTCACACTATGGAGCTCTCTACTGTAAGAGCGGTCACACTATGAAGCTCTACTGTAAGAGCGGTCACACTATGGAGCTCTACTGTAAGAGCGGTCACACTATGGAGCTCTCTACTGTAAGAGCGGTCACACTATGGAGGTCTACTGTAAGAGCGGTCACACTATGGAGCCTCTACTATAAGAGCGGTCACACTATGGAGCTCTACTCTAATAGCGGTCACTCTATGGAGCTCTACTGTAAGAGTGGTCACACTATGGAGCCTCTACTGTAAGAGCGGTCACACTATGGAGCCTCTACTGTAAGAGCGGTCACACTATGGAGCCTCTACTGTAAGAGCGGTCACACTATAGAGCTCTTTACTGTAAGAGCGGTCACACTATGGAGCCTCTACTGTAACAGCGGTCACATTATGGAGCCTCTACTGTAAGAGTGGTCACACTATGGAGCTCTACTGTAAGAGCGGTCACACTATGGAGCCTCTACTGTAACAGCGGTCACACTATGGAGCTCCACTGTAAGAGCGGTCACACTATGGAGCCTCTACTGTAAGAGCGGTCACACTATGGAGCCCCTACTGTAAGAGCGGTCACACTATGGAGCTCCACTGTAAGAGCGGTCACACTATGGAGCCTCTACTGTAAGAGCGGTCACACTATGGAGCTCTACTGTAAGAGCGGTCACACTATGGAGCTCTACTGTAAGAGCGGTCACACTATGGAGCCTCTACTGTAAGAGCGGTCACACTATGGAGGTCTACTGTAAGAGCGGTCACACTATGGAGCCTCTACTGTAAGAGCGGTCACACTATGGAGCCTCTACTGTAAGAGCGGTCACACTATGGAGCCTCTACTGTAAGAGCGGTCACACTATGGAGGTCTACTGTAAGAGCGGTCACACTATGGAGCTCTACTGTAAGAGCGGTCACACTATGGAGCTCTCTACTGTAAGAGCGGTCACACTATGGAGCTCTCTACTGTAAGAGCGGTCACACTATGGAGCTCTACTGTAAGAGCGGTCACACTATGGAGCTCTACTGTAAGAGCGGTCACACTATGGAGCTCTCTACTGTAAGAGCGGTCACACTATGGAGGTCTACTGTAAGAGCGGTCACACTATGGAGCCTCTACTATAAGAGCGGTCACACTATGGAGCTCTACTCTAATAGCGGTCACTCTATGGAGCTCTACTGTAAGAGCGGTCACACTATGGAGCCTCTACTGTATGAGCGGTCACACTATGGAGCCTCTACTGTAAGAGCGGTCACACTATGGAGCCTCTACTGTAAGAGCGGTCACACTATAGAGCTCTTTACTGTAAGAGCGGTCACACTATGGAGCCTCTACTGTAACAGCGGTCACATTATGGAGCCTCTACTGTAAGAGTGGTCACACTATGGAGCTCTACTGTAAGAGCGGTCACACTATGGAGCCTCTACTGTAACAGCGGTCACACTATGGAGCTCCACTGTAAGAGCGGTCACACTATGGAGCCTCCACTGTAAGAGCGGTCACACTATGGGGCCTCTACTGTAAGAGCGGTCACACTATGGAGCTCTACTGTAAGAGCGGTCACACTATGGAGCCTCTACTGTAAGAGCGGTCACACTATGGAGCTCCACTGTAAGAGCGGTCACACTATGGAGCCTCTACTGTAAGAGCGGTCACACTATGGAGCCTCTACTGTAAGAGCGGTCACACTATTGAGCTCCACTGTAAGAGCGGTCACACTATGGAGCCTCTACTGTAAGAGCAGTCACACTATGGAGCTCTACTGTAAGAGCGGTCACACTATGAAGCGTCTACTGTAAGAGCGGTCACACTATGGAGCTCTCTACTGTAGGAAAGGTCACACTATGGAGCCTCTACTGTAAGAGCGGTCACACTATGGAGCCTCTACTGTAAGAGCGGTCACACTATGGAGCCTCTACTGTAACAGCGGTCACACTATGGAGCTCTCTACTATAAGAGCGGTCACACTATGGAGCTCTACTGTAAGAGCAGTCACAGTATGGAGCCTATACTGTAAGAGTGGTCACACTATGGAGCCTCTACTATAAGAGCGGTCACACTATGGAGCTCTACTGTAAGAGCAGTCACACTATGGAGGTCTACTGTAAGAGCGGTCACACTATGGAGCTCTACTGTAAGAGCGGTCACACTATGGAGCTCTCTACTGTAAGAGCGGTCACACTATGGAGCTCTACTGTAAGAGCGGTCACACTATGGAGCTCTACTGTAAGAGCGGTCACACTATGGAGCTCTCTACTGTAAGAGCGGTCACACTATGGAGGTCTACTGTAAGAGCGGTCACACTATGGAGCCTCTACTATAAGAGCGGTCACACTATGGAGCTCTACTCTAATAGCGGTCACTCTATGGAGCTCTACTGTAAGAGCGGTCACACTATGGAGCCTCTACTGTTGAGCGGTCACACTATGGAGCCTCCACTGTAAGAGCGGTCACACTATGGAGCCTCTACTGTAAGAGCGGTCACACTATAGAGCTCTTTACTGTAAGAGCGGTCACACTATGGAGCCTCTACTGTAACAGCGGTCACATTATGGAGCCTCTACTGTAAGAGTGGTCACACTATGGAGCTCTACTGTAAGAGCGGTCACACTATGGAGCCTCTACTGTAACAGCGGTCACACTATGGAGCTCCACTGTAAGAGCGGTCACACTATGGAGCCTCTACTGTAAGAGCGGTCACACTATGGAGCTCCACTGTAAGAGCGGTCACACTATGGAGCCTCTACTGTAAGAGCGGTCACACTATGGAGCTCTACTGTAAGAGCGGTCACACTATGGAGCTCTACTGTAAGAGCGGTCACACTACGGAGCCTTTACTGTAAGAGCGGTCACACTATGGAGCCTCTACTGTAAGAGCGGTCACACTATGGAGCTCCACTGTAAGAGCGGTCACACTATGGAGCCTCTACTGTAAGAGCGGTCACACTATGGAGCCTCTACTGTAAGAGCGGTCACACTATGGAGCCTCTACTGTAAGAGCGGTCACACTATGGAGCCTCTACTGTAAGAGCGGTCACACTATTGAGCTCCACTGTAAGAGCGGTCACACTATGGAGCCTCTACTGTAAGAGCGGTCACACTATGGAGCTCTACTGTAAGAGCGGTCACACTATGAAGCGTCTACTGTAAGAGCGGTCACACTATGGAGCTCTCTACTGTAGGAAAGGTCACACTATGGAGCCTCTACTGTAAGAGCGGTCACACTATGGAGCCTCTACTGTAAGAGCGGTCACACTATGGAGCCTCTACTGTAACAGCGGTCACACTATGGAGCCTCTACTGTAAGAGCGGTCATACTATGGAGCCTCTACTGTAAGAGCAGTCACACTATGGAGCTCCACTGTAAGAGCGGTCACACTATGGAGCCTCTACTGTAAGAGCGGTCACACTATGGAGCTCCACTGTAAGAGCGGTCACACTATGGAGCTCTACTGTTAGAGCAGTCACACTATGGAGCTCTACCGTAAGAGCGGTCACACTATGGAGCTGTACTGTAAGAGCAGTCACACTATGGAGCCTCTACTGTAAGAGCGGTCACACTATGGAGCCTCTACTGTAAGAGCAGTCACACTATGGAGTCTCTACTGTAAGAGCGGTCACACTATGGAGCTCTCTACTATAAGAGCGGTCACACTATGGAGCTCTACTGTAAGAGCAGTCACAGTATGGAGCCTATACTGTAAGAGTGGTCACACTATGGAGCCTCTACTATAAGAGCGGTCACACTATGGAGCTCTACTGTAAGAGCAGTCACACTATGGAGGTCTACTGTAAGAGCGGTCACACTATGGAGTCTCTACTGTAAGAGCGGTCACACTATGGAGCTCTCTACTGTAAGAGCGGTCACACTATGGAGCTCTCTACTGTAAGAGCGGTCACACTATGGAGCTCTACTGTAAGAGCGGTCACACTATGGAGCTCTACTGTAAGAGCGGTCACACTATGGAGCTCTCTACTGTAAGAGCGGTCACACTATGGAGGTCTACTGTAAGAGCGGTCACACTATGGAGCCTCTACTATAAGAGCGGTCACACTATGGAGCTCTACTCTAATAGCGGTCACTCTATGGAGCTCTACTGTAAGAGCGGTCACACTATGGAGCCTCTACTGTATGAGCGGTCACACTATGGAGCCTCTACTGTAAGAGCGGTCACACTATGGAGCCTCTACTGTAAGAGCGGTCACACTATAGAGCTCTTTACTGTAAGAGCGGTCACACTATGGAGCCTCTACTGTAACAGCGGTCACATTATGGAGCCTCTACTGTAAGAGTGGTCACACTATGGAGCTCTACTGTAAGAGCGGTCACACTCTGGAGCCTCTACTGTAACAGCGGTCACACTATGGAGCTCCACTGTAAGAGCGGTCACACTATGGAGCCTCTACTGTAAGAGCGGTCACACTATGGAGCTCCACTGTAAGAGCGGTCACACTATGGAGCCTCTACTGTAAGAGCGGTCACACTATGGAGCTCTACTGTAAGAGCGGTCACACTATGGAGCTCTACTGTAAGAGCGGTCACACTATGGAGCTCTACTGTAAGAGCGGTCACACTATGGAGCCTTTACTGTAAGAGCGGTCACACTATGGAGCCTCTACTGTAAGAGCGGTCACACTATGGAGCTCCACTGTAAGAGCGGTCACACTATTGAGCTCCACTGTAAGAGCGGTCACACTATGGAGCCTCTACTGTAAGAGCAGTCACACTATGGAGCTCTACTGTAAGAGCGGTCACACTATGAAGCGTCTACTGTAAGAGCGGTCACACTATGGAGCCTCTACTGTAAGAGCGGTCACACTATGGAGCCTCTACTGTAAGAGCGGTCACACTATTGAGCTCCACTGTAAGAGCGGTCACACTATGGAGCCTCTACTGTAAGAGCAGTCACACTATGGAGCTCTACTGTAAGAGCGGTCACACTATGAAGCGTCTACTGTAAGAGCGGTCACACTATGGAGCTCTCTACTGTAGGAAAGGTCACACTATGGAGCCTCTACTGTAAGAGCGGTCACACTATGGAGCCTCTACTGTAAGAGCGGTCACACTATGGAGCCTCTACTGTAAGAGCGGTCACACTATGGAGCCTCTACTGTAAGAGCGGTCACACTATGGAGCTCTCTACTATAAGAGCGGTCACACTATGGAGCTCTACTGTAAGAGCAGTCACAGTATGGAGCCTATACTGTAAGAGTGGTCACACTATGGAGCCTCTACTATAAGAGCGGTCACACTATGGAGCTCTACTGTAAGAGCAGTCACACTATGGAGGTCTACTGTAAGAGCGGTCACACTATGGAGCTCTACTGTAAGAGCGGTCACACTATGGAGCTCTCTACTGTAAGAGCGGTCACACTATGGAGCTCTACTGTAAGAGCGGTCACACTATGGAGCTCTACTGTAAGAGCGGTCACACTATGGAGCTCTCTACTGTAAGAGCGGTCACACTATGGAGGTCTACTGTAAGAGCGGTCACACTATGGAGCCTCTACTATAAGAGCGGTCACACTATGGAGCTCTACTCTAATTGCGGTCACTCTATGGAGCTCTACTGTAAGAGCGGTCACACTATGGAGCCTCTACTGTATGAGCGGTCACACTATGGAGCCTCTACTGTAAGAGCGGTCACACTATGGAGCCTCTACTGTAAGAGCGGTCACACTATAGAGCTCTTTACTGTAAGAGCGGTCACACTATGGAGCCTCTACTGTAACAGCGGTCACATTATGGAGCCTCTACTGTAAGAGTGGTCACACTATGGAGCTCTACTGTAAGAGCGGTCACACTATGGAGCCTCTACTGTAACAGCGGTCACACTATGGAGCTCCACTGTAAGAGCGGTCACACTATGGAGCCTCTACTGTAAGAGCGGTCACACTATGGAGCTCCACTGTAAGAGCGGTCACACTATGGAGCCTCTACTGTAAGAGCGGTCACACTATGGAGCCTTTACTGTAAGAGCGGTCACACTATGGAGCCTCTACTGTAAGAGCGGTCACACTATGGAGCTCCACTGTAAGAGCGGTCACACTATGGAGCCTCTACTGTAAGAGCGGTCACACTATGGAGCCTCTACTGTAAGAGCGGTCACACTATTGAGCTCCACTGTAAGAGCGGTCACACTATGGAGCCTCTACTGTAAGAGCGGTCACACTATGGAGCTCTACTGTAAGAGCGGTCACACTATGAAGCGTCTACTGTAAGAGCGGTCACACTATGGAGCTCTCTACTGTAGGAAAGGTCACACTATGGAGCCTCTACTGTAAGAGCGGTCACACTATGGAGCCTCTACTGTAAGAGCGGTCACACTATGGAGCCTCTACTGTAACAGCGGTCACACTATGGAGCCTCTACTGTAAGAGCGGTCATACTATGGAGCCTCTACTGTAAGAGCAGTCACACTATGGAGCTCCACTGTAAGAGCGGTCACACTATGGAGCTCCACTGTAAGAGCGGTCACACTATGGAGCCTCTACTGTAAGAGCGGTCACACTATGGAGCTCCACTGTAAGAGCGGTCACACTATGGAGCCTCTACTGTAAGAGCGGTCACACTATGGAGCCTCTACTGTAAGAGCGGTCACACTATGGAGCCTCTACTGTAAGAGCGGTCACACTATGGAGCCTCTACTGTAAGAGCGGTCACACTATGGAGCTCCACTGTAAGAGCGGTCACACTATGGAGCCTCTACTGTAAGAGCGGTCACACTATGGAGCTCTACTGTAAGAGCGGTCACACTATGAAGCGTCTACTGTAAGAGCGGTCACACTATGGAGCTCTCTACTGTAGGAAAGGTCACACTATGGAGCCTCTACTGTAAGAGCGGTCACACTATGGAGCCTCTACTGTAAGAGCGGTCACACTATGGAGCTCTACTGTAAGAGCGGTCACACTATGAAGCGTCTACTGTAAGAGCGGTCACACTATGGAGCTCTCTACTGTAGGAAAGGTCACACTATGGAGCCTCTACTGTAAGAGCGGTCACACTATTAAGCTCTACTGGAAGAGCGGTCACACTATGGAGCTCTACTGTAAGAGCGGTCACACTATGGAGCTCTACTGTAAGAGCGGTCACACTATGGAGCCTCTGCTGTAAGAGCGGTCACACTATGGAGCCTCTACTGTAAGAGCGGTCACACTATGGAGCTCTACTGTAAGAGCGGTCACACTATGGAGCCTCTACTATAAGAGCGGTCACACTATGGAGCTCTACTCTAATAGCGGTCACTCTATGGAGCTCTACTGTAAGAGCGGTCACACTATGGAGCCTCTACTGTATGAGCGGTCACACTATGGAACCTCTACTGTTAGAGCGGTCACACTATGAAGGTCTACTGTAAGAGCGGTCACACTATGGAGCCTCTACTGTAAGAGCGGTCACATTATGGAGCCTCTACTGTATGAGCGGTCACACTATGAAGGTCTACTGTAAGAGCAGTCACACTATGGAGCCTCTACTGTAAGAGCGGTCACACTATGGAGCCTCTACTGTAAGAGCGGTCACACTATGGAGCCTCTACTGTAAGAGCGGTCACACTATGGAACCTCTACTGTTAGAGCGGTCACACTATGAAGGTCTACTGTAAGAGCGGTCACACTATGGAGCTCTCTACTGTAAGAGCGGTCACACTATGGAGCCTCTACTGTAAGAGCGGTCACACTATGGAGCTCTCTACTGTAAGAGCAGTCACACTATGGAGCTCTACTGTAAGAGCGGTCACACTATGGAGCCTCTACTGTAAGAGCGGTCACACTATGGAGCCTCTACTGTAAGAGCGGTCACACTATGGAGCCTCTACTGTAAGAGCGGTCACACTATGGAGCCTCTACTGTAAGAGCGGTCACAGTATGGAGCCTCTACTGTAAGAGCGGTCACACTATGGAGCCTCTACTGTAAGAGCGGTCACAGTATGGAGCTCTACTATAAGAGCGGTCACACTATGGAGCCTCTACTGTAAGAGCGGTCACACTATGGAGCTCCACTGTAAGAGCGGTCACACTATGGAGCCTCTACTGTAAGAGCGGTCACACTATTGAGCTCCACTGTAAGAGCGGTCACACTATGGAGCCTCTACTGTAAGAGCGGTCACACTATGGAGCCTCTACTGTAAGAGCGGTCACAGTATGGAGCTCTACTATAAGAGCGGTCACACTATGGAGCCTCTACTGTAAGAGCGGTCACACTATGGAGCTCCACTGTAAGAGCGGTCACACTATGGAGCCTCTACTGTAAGAGCGGTCACACTATTGAGCTCCACTGTAAGAGCGGTCACACTATGGAGCCTCTACTGTAAGAGCGGTCACACTATGGAGCTCTACTGTAAGAGCGGTCACACTATGAAGCGTCTACTGTAAGAGCGGTCACACTATGGAGCTCTCTACTGTAGGAAAGGTCACACTATGGAGCCTCTACTGTAAGAGCGGTCACACTATGGAGCCTCTACTGTAAGAGCGGTCACACTATGGAGCCTCTACTGTAACAGCGGTCACACTATGGAGCCTCTACTGTAAGAGCGGTCATACTATGGAGCCACTACTGTAAGAGCGGTCACACTATGGAGCCTCTATTGTAAGAGCGGTCACACTATGGAGCTCTACTGTAAGAGCGGTCACACTATGGAGCTCCACTGTAAGAGCGGTCACACTATGGAGCTCTACTGTAAGAGCGGTCACACTATGGAGCTCTACTGTAAGAGCGGTCACACTATGGAGCTCCACTGTAAGAGCGGTCACACTATGGAGCCTCTACTGTAAGAGCGGTCACACTATGGAGCTCCACTGTAAGAGCGGTCACACTATGGAGCCTCTACTGTAAGAGCGGTCACACTATGGAGCTCTCTACTGTAGGAAAGGTCACACTATGGAGCCTCTACTGTAAGAGCGGTCACACTATGGAGCCTCTACTGTAAGAGCGGTCACACTATTAAGCTCTACTGGAAGAGCGGTCACACTATGGAGCTCTACTGTAAGAGCGGTCACACTATGGAGCTCTACTGTAAGAGCGGTCACACTATGGAGCTCTACTGTAAGAGCGGTCACACTATGGAGCTGTACTGTAAGAGCGGTCACACTATGGAGCTCTCTACTGTAAGAGCGGTCACACTATGGAGCCTCTACTGTAAGAGCGGTCACACTATGGAGCCTCTGCTGTAAGAGCGGTCACACTATGGACCCTCTACTGTAAGAGCGGTCACACTATGGAGCTCTACTGTAAGAGCGGTCACACTATGGAGCCTCTACTGTAAGAGCGATCACACTATGGAGCCTCTACTGTAAGAGCGGTCACACTATGGAGCTCTACTGTAAGAGCGGTCACACTATGGAGCCTCTACTATAAGAGCGGTCACACTATGGAGCTCTACTGTAAGAGCGGTCACACTATGGAGCCTCTACTGTAAGAGCGGTCACACTATGGAGCCTCTACTGTAAGAGCGGTCACACTATGGAGCCTCTACTGTAAGAGCGGTCACACTATGGAGCCTCTACTGTAAGAGCGGTCACACTATGGAGCTCTACTGTAAGAGCGGTCATACTATGGAGCCTCTACTGTAAGAGCGGTCACACTATGGAGCTCTACTGTAAGAGCGGTCACACTATGGAGCCTCCACTATAAGAGCGGTCACACTATGGAGCTCTACTCTAATAGCGGTCACTCTATGGAGCTCTACTGTAAGAGCGGTCACACTATGGAGTCTCTACTGTAAGAGCGGTCACACTATGGAGTCTCTACTGTAAGAGCGGTCACACTATGGAGCCTCTACTGTAAGAGCGGTCACACTATGGAGCCTCTACTGTAAGAGCGGTCACACTATGGAGCTCTACTGTAAGAGCGGTCACACTATGGAGCCTCTACTGTAAGAGCGGTCACACTATGGAGCTCCACTGTAAGAGCGGTCACACTATGGAGCCTCTACTGTAAGAGCGGTCACACTATGGAGCCTCTACTGTAAGAGCGGTCACACTATTGAGCTCCACTGTAAGAGCGGTCACACTATGGAGCCTCTACTGTAAGAGCGGTCACACTATGGAGCTCTACTGTAAGATCGGTGACACTATGGAGCCTCTACTGTAAGAGCGGTCACACTATGAAGCGTCTACTGTAAGAGCGGTCACACTATGGAGCTCTCTACTGTAGGAAAGGTCACACTATGGAGCCTCTACTGTAAGAGCGGTCACACTATGGAGCCTCTACTGTAAGAGCGGTCACACTATGGAGCCTCTACTGTAAGAGCGGTCACACTATGGAGCCTTTACTGTAACAGCGGTCACACTATGGAGCTCTCTACTATAAGAGCGGTCACACTATGGAGCTCTACTGTAAGAGCAGTCACAGTATGGAGCCTATACTGTAAGAGTGGTCACACTATGGAGCCTCTACTATAAGAGCGGTCACACTATGGAGCTCTACTGTAAGAGCAGTCACACTATGGAGGTCTACTGTAAGAGCGGTCACACTATGGAGCTCTACTGTAAGAGCGGTCACACTATGGAGCTCTCTACTGTAAGAGCGGTCACACTATGGAGCTCTACTGTAAGAGCGGTCACACTATGGAGCTCTACTGTAAGAGCGGTCACACTATGGAGCTCTCTACTGTAAGAGCGGTCACACTATGGAGGTCTACTGTAAGAGCGGTCACACTATGGAGCCTCTACTATAAGAGCGGTCACACTATGGAGCTCTACTCTAATAGCGGTCACTCTATGGAGCTCTACTGTAAGAGCGTTCACACTATGGAGCCTCTACTGTATGAGCGGTCACACTATGGAGCCTCTACTGTAAGAGCGGTCACACTATGGAGCCTCTACTGTAAGAGCGGTCACACTATAGAGCTCTTTACTGTAAGAGCGGTCACACTATGGAGCCTCTACTGTAACAGCGGTCACATTATGGAGCCTCTACTGTAAGAGTGGTCACACTATGGAGCTCTACTGTAAGAGCGGTCACACTATGGAGCCTCTACTGTAACAGCGGTCACACTATGGAGCTCCACTGTAAGAGCGGTCACACTATGGAGCCTCTACTGTAAGAGCGGTCACACTATGGAGCTCTACTGTAAGAGCGGTCACACTATGGAGCTCTACTGTAAGAGCGGTCACACTACGGAGCCTTTACTGTAAGAGCGGTCACACTATGGAGCCTCTACTGTAAGAGCGGTCACACTATGGAGCTCCACTGTAAGAGCGGTCACACTATGGAGCCTCTACTGTAAGAGCGGTCACACTATGGAGCCTCTACTGTAAGAGCGGTCACACTATTGAGCTCCACTGTAAGAGCGGTCACACTATGGAGCCTCTACTGTAAGAGCGGTCACACTATGGAGCTCTACTGTAAGAGCGGTCACACTATGAAGCGTCTACTGTAAGAGCGGTCACACTATGGAGCTCTCTACTGTAGGAAAGGTCACACTATGGAGCCTCTACTGTAAGAGCGGTCACACTATGGAGCCTCTACTGTAAGAGCGGTCACACTATGGAGCCTCTACTGTAACAGCGGTCACACTATGGAGCCTCTACTGTAAGAGCGGTCATACTATGGAGCCTCTACTGTAAGAGCAGTCACACTATGGAGCTCCACTGTAACAGCGGTCACACTATGGAGCTCTACTGTTAGAGCAGTCACACTATGGAGCTCTACCGTAAGAGCGGTCACACTATGGAGCTGTACTGTAAGAGCGGTCACACTATGGAGCCTCTACTGTAAGAGCGGTCACACTATGGAGCTCCACTGTAAGAGCGGTCACACTATGGAGCTCTACTGTTAGAGCAGTCACACTATGGAGCTCTACCGTAAGAGCGGTCACACTATGGAGCTGTACTGTAAGAGCAGTCACACTATGGAGCCTCTACTGTAAGAGCGGTCACACTATGGAGCCTCTACTGTAAGAGCAGTCACACTATGGAGTCTCTACTGTAAGAGCGGTCACACTATGGAGCTCTCTACTATAAGAGCGGTCACACTATGGAGCTCTACTGTAAGAGCAGTCACAGTATGGAGCCTATACTGTAAGAGTGGTCACACTATGGAGCCTCTACTATAAGAGCGGTCACACTATGGAGGTGTACTGTAAGAGCGGTCACACTATGGAGCTCTACTGTAAGAGCGGTCACACTATGGAGCTCTCTACTGTAAGAGCGGTCACACTATGGAGCTCTCTACTGTAAGAGCGGTCACACTATGGAGCTCTACTGTAAGAGCGGTCACACTATGGAGCTCTACTGTAAGAGCGGTCACACTATGGAGCTCTCTACTGTAAGAGCGGTCACACTATGGAGGTCTACTGTAAGAGCGGTCACACTATGGAGCCTCTACTATAAGAGCGGTCACACTATGGAGCTCTACTCTAATAGCGGTCACTCTATGGAGCTCTACTGTAAGAGCGGTCACACTATGGAGCCTCTACTGTATGAGCGGTCACACTATGGAGCCTCTACTGTAAGAGCGGTCACACTATGGAGCCTCTACTGTAAGAGCGGTCACACTATAGAGCTCTTTACTGTAAGAGCGGTCACACTATGGAGCCTCTACTGTAAGAGTGGTCACACTATGGAGCTCTACTGTAAGAGCGGTCACATTATGGAGCCTCTACTGTAAGAGTGGTCACACTATGGAGCTCTACTGTAAGAGCGGTCACACTATGGAGCCTCTACTGTAACAGCGGTCACACTATGGAGCTCCACTGTAAGAGCGGTCACACTATGGAGCCTCTACTGTAAGAGCGGTCACACTATGGAGCTCCACTGTAAGAGCGGTCACACTATGGAGCCTCTACTGTAAGAGCGGTCACACTATGGAGCTCTACTGTAAGAGCGGTCACACTATGGAGCTCTACTGTAAGAGCGGTCACACTATGGAGCCTTTACTGTAAGAGCGGTCACACTATGGAGCCTCTACTGTAAGAGCGGTCACACTATGGAGCTCCACTGTAAGAGCGGTCACACTATGGAGCCTCTACTGTAAGAGCGGTCACACTATGGAGCCTCTACTGTAAGAGCGGTCACACTATTGAGCTCCACTGTAAGAGCGGTCACACTATGGAGCCTCTACTGTAAGAGCAGTCACACTATGGAGCTCTACTGTAAGAGCGGTCACACTATGAAGCGTCTACTGTAAGAGCGGTCACACTATGGAGCTCTCTACTATAAGAGCGGTCACACTATGGAGCTCTACTGTAAGAGCAGTCACAGTATGGAGCCTCTACTGTAACAGCGGTCACACTATGGAGCTCTCTACTATAAGAGCGGTCACACTATGGAGCTCTACTGTAAGAGCAGTCACAGTATGGAGCCTATACTGTAAGAGTGGTCACACTATGGAGCCTCTACTATAAGAGCGGTCACACTATGGAGCTCTACTGTAAGAGCAGTCACACTATGGAGGTCTACTGTAAGAGCGGTCACACTATGGAGCTCTACTGTAAGAGCGGTCACACTATGGAGCTCTCTACTGTAAGAGCGGTCACACTATGGAGCTCTACTGTAAGAGCGGTCACACTATGGAGCTCTCTACTGTAAGAGCGGTCACACTATGGAGGTCTACTGTAAGAGCGGTCACACTATGGAGCCTCTACTATAAGAGCGGTCACACTATGGAGCTCTACTCTAATAGCGGTCACTCTATGGAGCTCTACTGTAAGAGCGGTCACACTATGGAGCCTCTACTGTATGAGCGGTCACACTATGGAGCCTCTACTGTAAGAGCGGTCACACTATGGAGCCTCTACTGTAAGAGCGGTCACACTATAGAGCTCTTTACTGTAAGAGCGGTCACACTATGGAGCCTCTACTGTAACAGCGGTCACATTATGGAGCCTCTACTGTAAGAGTGGTCACACTATGGAGCTCTACTGTAAGAGCGGTCACACTATGGAGCCTCTACTGTAAGAGCGGTCACACTATGGAGCTCCACTGTAAGAGCGGTCACACTATGGAGCCTCTACTGTAAGAGCGGTCACACTATGGAGCCTCTACTGTAACAGCGGTCACACTATGGAGCTCCACTGTAAGAGCGGTCACACTATGGAGCCTCTACTGTAAGAGCGGTCACACTATGGAGCTCCACTGTAAGAGCGGTCACACTATGGAGCCTCTACTGTAAGAGCGGTCACACTATGGAGCTCTACTGTAAGAGCGGTCACACTATGGAGCTCTACTGTAAGAGCGGTCACACTATGGAGCTCTACTGTAAGAGTGGTCACACTATGGAGCCTTTACTGTAAGAGCGGTCACACTATGGAGCCTCTACTGTAAGAGCGGTCACACTATGGAGCCTCTACTGTAAGAGCGGTCACTCTATGGAGCCTCTACTGTAAGAGCGGTCACACTATGGAGCTCCACTGTAAGAGCGGTCACACTATGGAGCCTCTACTGTAAGAGCGGTCACACTATGGAGCTCTACTGTAAGAGCGGTCACACTATGAAGCGTCTACTGTAAGAGCGGTCACACTATGGAGCTCTCTACTGTAGGAAAGGTCACACTATGGAGCCTCTACTGTAAGAGCGGTCACACTATGGAGCCTCTACTGTAAGAGCGGTCACACTATGGAGCCTCTACTGTAACAGCGGTCACACTATGGAGCCTCTACTGTAAGAGCGGTCATACTATGGAGCCTCTACTGTAAGAGCAGTCACACTATGGAGCTCCACTGTAAGAGCGGTCACACTATGGAGCTCCACTGTAAGAGCGGTCACACTATGGAGCCTCTACTGTAAGAGCGGTCACACTATGGAGCTCCACTGTAAGAGCGGTTACACTATGGAGCCTCTACTGTAAGAGCGGTCACACTATGGAGCCTCTACTGTAAGAGCGGTCACACTATGGAGCCTCTACTGTAAGAGCGGTCACACTATGGAGCTCCACTGTAAGAGCGGTCACACTATGGAGCCTCTACTGTAAGAGCGGTCACACTATGGAGCTCTACTGTAAGAGCGGTCACACTATGAAGCGTCTACTGTAAGAGCGGTCACACTATGGAGCTCTCTACTGTAGGAAAGGTCACACTATGGAGCCTCTACTGTAAGAGCGGTCACACTATGGAGCCTCTACTGTAAGAGCGGTCACACTATGGAGCTCTACTGTAAGAGCGGTCACACTATGAAGCGTCTACTGTAAGAGCGGTCACACTATGGAGCTCTCTACTGTAGGAAAGGTCACACTATGGAGCCTCTACTGTAAGAGCGGTCACACTATTAAGCTCTACTGGAAGAGCGGTCACACTATGGAGCCTCTACTGTAAGAGCGGTCACACTATGGAGCTCTACTGTAAGAGCGGTCACACTATGGAGCCTCTGCTGTAAGAGCGGTCACACTATGGAGCCTCTACTGTAAGAGCGGTCACACTATGGAGCTCTACTGTAAGAGCGGTCACACTATGGAGCCTCTACTATAAGAGCGGTCACACTATGGAGCTCTACTCTAATAGCGGTCACTCTATGGAGCTCTACTGTAAGAGCGGTCACACTATGGAGCCTCTACTGTAAGAGCGGTCACACTATAGAGCTCTTTACTGTAAGAGCGGTCACACTATGGAGCCTCTACTGTAACAGCGGTCACATTATGGAGCCTCTACTGTAAGAGTGGTCACACTATGGAGCTCTACTGTAAGAGCGGTCACACTATGGAGCCTCTACTGTAACAGCGGTCACACTATGGAGCTCCACTGTAAGAGCGGTCACACTATGGAGCCTCTACTGTAAGAGCGGTCACACTATGGAGCTCCACTGTAAGAGCGGTCACACTATGGAGCCTCTACTGTAAGAGCGGTCACACTATGGAGCTCTACTGTAAGAGCGGTCACACTATGGAGCTCTACTGTAAGAGCGGTCACACTATGGAGCCTTTACTGTAAGAGCGGTCACACTATGGAGCCTCTACTGTAAGAGCGGTCACACTATGGAGCTCCACTGTAAGAGCGGTCACACTATGGAGCCTCTACTGTAAGAGCGGTCACACTATGGAGCCTCTACTGTAAGAGCGGTCACACTATTGAGCTCCACTGTAAGAGCGGTCACACTATGGAGCCTCTACTGTAAGAGCGGTCACACTATGGAGCCTCTACTGTAAGAGCGGTCACACTATGGAGCTCTACTGTAAGAGCGGTCACACTATGAAGCGTCTACTGTAAGAGCGGTCACACTATGGAGCTCTCTACTATAAGAGCGGTCACACTATGGAGCTCTACTGTAAGAGCAGTCACAGTATGGAGCCTCTACTGTAACAGCGGTCACACTATGGAGCTCTCTACTATAAGAGCGGTCACACTATGGAGCTCTACTGTAAGAGCAGTCACAGTATGGAGCCTATACTGTAAGAGTGGTCACACTATGGAGCCTCTACTATAAGAGCGGTCACACTATGGAGCTCTACTGTAAGAGCAGTCACACTATGGAGGTCTACTGTAAGAGCGGTCACACTATGGAGCTCTACTGTAAGAGCGGTCACACTATGGAGCTCTCTACTGTAAGAGCGGTCACACTATGGAGCTCTACTGTAAGAGCGGTCACACTATGGAGCTCTCTACTGTAAGAGCGGTCACACTATGGAGGTCTACTGTAAGAGCGGTCACACTATGGAGCCTCTACTATAAGAGCGGTCACACTATGGAGCTCTACTCTAATAGCGGTCACTCTATGGAGCTCTACTGTAAGAGCGGTCACACTATGGAGCCTCTACTGTATGAGCGGTCACACTATGGAGCCTCTACTGTAAGAGCGGTCACACTATGGAGCCTCTACTGTAAGAGCGGTCACACTATAGAGCTCTTTACTGTAAGAGCGGTCACACTATGGAGCCTCTACTGTAACAGCGGTCACATTATGGAGCCTCTACTGTAAGAGTGGTCACACTATGGAGCTCTACTGTAAGAGCGGTCACACTATGGAGCCTCTACTGTAAGAGCGGTCACACTATGGAGCTCCACTGTAAGAGCGGTCACACTATGGAGCCTCTACTGTAAGAGCGGTCACACTATGGAGCCTCTACTGTAACAGCGGTCACACTATGGAGCTCCACTGTAAGAGCGGTCACACTATGGAGCCTCTACTGTAAGAGCGGTCACACTATGGAGCTCCACTGTAAGAGCGGTCACACTATGGAGCCTCTACTGTAAGAGCGGTCACACTATGGAGCTCTACTGTAAGAGCGGTCACACTATGGAGCTCTACTGTAAGAGCGGTCACACTATGGAGCTCTACTGTAAGAGTGGTCACACTATGGAGCCTTTACTGTAAGAGCGGTCACACTATGGAGCCTCTACTGTAAGAGCGGTCACACTATGGAGCCTCTACTGTAAGAGCGGTCACTCTATGGAGCCTCTACTGTAAGAGCGGTCACACTATGGAGCTCCACTGTAAGAGCGGTCACACTATGGAGCCTCTACTGTAAGAGCGGTCACACTATGGAGCTCTACTGTAAGAGCGGTCACACTATGAAGCGTCTACTGTAAGAGCGGTCACACTATGGAGCTCTCTACTGTAGGAAAGGTCACACTATGGAGCCTCTACTGTAAGAGCGGTCACACTATGGAGCCTCTACTGTAAGAGCGGTCACACTATGGAGCCTCTACTGTAACAGCGGTCACACTATGGAGCCTCTACTGTAAGAGCGGTCATACTATGGAGCCTCTACTGTAAGAGCAGTCACACTATGGAGCTCCACTGTAAGAGCGGTCACACTATGGAGCTCCACTGTAAGAGCGGTCACACTATGGAGCCTCTACTGTAAGAGCGGTCACACTATGGAGCTCCACTGTAAGAGCGGTCACACTATGGAGCCTCTACTGTAAGAGCGGTCACACTATGGAGCCTCTACTGTAAGAGCGGTCACACTATGGAGCCTCTACTGTAAGAGCGGTCACACTATGGAGCTCCACTGTAAGAGCGGTCACACTATGGAGCCTCTACTGTAAGAGCGGTCACACTATGGAGCTCTACTGTAAGAGCGGTCACACTATGAAGCGTCTACTGTAAGAGCGGTCACACTATGGAGCTCTCTACTGTAGGAAAGGTCACACTATGGAGCCTCTACTGTAAGAGCGGTCACACTATGGAGCCTCTACTGTAAGAGCGGTCACACTATGGAGCTCTACTGTAAGAGCGGTCACACTATGAAGCGTCTACTGTAAGAGCGGTCACACTATGGAGCTCTCTACTGTAGGAAAGGTCACACTATGGAGCCTCTACTGTAAGAGCGGTCACACTATTAAGCTCTACTGGAAGAGCGGTCACACTATGGAGCCTCTACTGTAAGAGCGGTCACACTATGGAGCTCTACTGTAAGAGCGGTCACACTATGGAGCCTCTGCTGTAAGAGCGGTCACACTATGGAGCCTCTACTGTAAGAGCGGTCACACTATGGAGCTCTACTGTAAGAGCGGTCACACTATGGAGCCTCTACTATAAGAGCGGTCACACTATGGAGCTCTACTCTAATAGCGGTCACTCTATGGAGCTCTACTGTAAGAGCGGTCACACTATGGAGCCTCTACTGTATGAGCGGTCACACTATGGAACCTCTACTGTTAGAGCGGTCACACTATGAAGGTCTACTGTAAGAGCGGTCACACTATGGAGCCTCTACTGTAAGAGCGGTCACATTATGGAGCCTCTACTGTATGAGCGGTCACACTATGAAGGTCTACTGTAAGAGCAGTCACACTATGGAGCCTCTACTGTAAGAGCGGTCACACTATGGAGCCTCTACTGTAAGAGCGGTCACACTATGGAGCCTCTACTGTAAGAGCGGTCACACTATGGAACCTCTACTGTTAGAGCGGTCACACTATGAAGGTCTACTGTAAGAGCAGTCACACTATGGAGCCTCTACTGTAAGAGCGGTCACACTATGGAGCTCTCTACTGTAAGAGCGGTCACACTATGGAGCCTCTACTGTAAGAGCGGTCACACTATGGAGCCTCTACTGTAAGAGCGGTCACACTATGGAGCCTCTACTGTAAGAGCGGTCACAGTATGGAGCCTCTACTGTAAGAGCGGTCACACTATGGAGCTCTCAACTGTAAGAGCGGTCACAGTATGGAGCTCTACTATAAGAGCGGTCACACTATGGAGCCTCTACTGTAAGAGCGGTCACACTATGGAGCTCCACTGTAAGAGCGGGCACACTATGGAGCCTCTACTGTAAGAGCGGTCACACTATTGAGCTCCACTGTAAGAGCGGTCACACTATGGAGCCTCTACTGTAAGAGCGGTCACACTATGGAGCTCTACTGTAAGAGCGGTCACACTATGGAGCCTCTACTGTAAGAGCGGTCACACTATGGAGCCTCTACTGTAAGAGCGGTCATACTATGGAGCCACTACTGTAAGAGCGGTCACACTATGGAGCCTCTATTGTAAGAGCGGTCACACTATGGAGCTCTACTGTAAGAGCGGTCACACTATGGAGCTCCACTGTAAGAGCGGTCACACTATGGAGCCTCTACTGTAAGAGCGGTCACACTATGGAGCCTCTACTGTAAGAGCGGTCACACTATGGAGCTCTCTACTGTAGGAAAGGTCACACTATGGAGCCTCTACTGTAAGAGCGGTCACACTATGGAGCTCCACTGTAAGAGCGGGCACACTATGGAGCCTCTACTGTAAGAGCGGTCACACTATTGAGCTCCACTGTAAGAGCGGTCACACTATGGAGCCTCTACTGTAAGAGCGGTCACACTATGGAGCTCTACTGTAAGAGCGGTCACACTATGGAGCCTCTACTGTAACAGCGGTCACACTATGGAGCCTCTACTGTAAGAGCGGTCATACTATGGAGCCACTACTGTAAGAGCGGTCACACTATGGAGCCTCTATTGTAAGAGCGGTCACACTATGGAGCTCTACTGTAAGAGCGGTCACACTATGGAGCTCCACTGTAAGAGCGGTCACACTATGGAGCCTCTACTGTAAGAGCGGTCACACTATGGAGCCTCTACTGTAAGAGCGGTCACACTATGGAGCTCTCTACTGTAGGAAAGGTCACACTATGGAGCCTCTACTGTAAGAGCGGTCACACTATGGAGCCTCTACTGTTAGAGCGGTCACACTATGGAGCTCCACTGTAAGAGCGGTCACACTATTAAGCTCTACTGTAAGAGCGGTCACACTATGGAGCCTCTACTGTAAGAGCGGTCACACTATGGAGCCTCTACTGTAAGAGCGGTCACACTATGGAGCTCTCTACTGTAGGAAAGGTCACACTATGGAGCCTCTACTGTAAGAGCGGTCACACTATGGAGCTCCACTGTAAGAGCGGGCACACTATGGAGCCTCTACTGTAAGAGCGGTCACACTATTGAGCTCCACTGTAAGAGCGGTCACACTATGGAGCCTCTACTGTAAGAGCGGTCACACTATGGAGCTCTACTGTAAGAGCGGTCACACTATGGAGCCTCTACTGTAACAGCGGTCACACTATGGAGCCTCTACTGTAAGAGCGGTCATACTATGGAGCCACTACTGTAAGAGCGGTCACACTATGGAGCCTCTATTGTAAGAGCGGTCACACTATGGAGCTCTACTGTAAGAGCGGTCACACTATGGAGCTCCACTGTAAGAGCGGTCACACTATGGAGCCTCTACTGTAAGAGCGGTCACACTATGGAGCCTCTACTGTAAGAGCGGTCACACTATGGAGCTCTCTACTGTAGGAAAGGTCACACTATGGAGCCTCTACTGTAAGAGCGGTCACACTATGGAGCCTCTACTGTTAGAGCGGTCACACTATGGAGCTCCACTGTAAGAGCGGTCACACTATTAAGCTCTACTGTAAGAGCGGTCACACTATGGAGCTCTACTGTAAGAGCGGTCACACTATGGAGCTCTACTGTAAGAGCGGTCACACTATGGAGCTCTACTGTAAGAGCGGTCACACTATGGAGCTGTACTGTAAGAGCGGTCACACTATGGAGCTCTCTACTGTAAGAGCGGTCACACTATGGAGCCTCTACTGTAAGAGCGGTCACACTATGGAGCCTCTGCTGTAAGAGCGGTCACACTATGGACCCTCTACTGTAAGAGCGGTCACACTATGGAGCTCTACTGTAAGAGCGGTCACACTATGGAGCCTCTACTGTAAGAGCGATCACACTATGGAGCCTCTACTGTAAGAGCGGTCACACTATGGAGCTCTACTGTAAGAGCGGTCACACTATGGAGCCTCTACTATAAGAGCGGTCACACTATGGAGCTCTACTGTAAGAGCGGTCACACTATGGAGCCTCTACTGTAAGAGCGGTCACACTATGGAGCCTCTACTGTAAGAGCGGTCACACTATGGAGCTCTACTGTAAGATCGGTCACACTATGGAGCTCTCTACTGTAAGAGCGGTCACACTATGGAGCCTCTACTGTAAGAGCGGTCACACTATGGATCCTCTACTGTAAGAGCGGTCACACTATGGAGCCTCTACTGTAAGAGCGGTCACACTATGGAGCCTCTACTGTAAGAGCGGTCACACTATGGAGCTCTACTGTAAGAGCGGTCACACTATGGAGCCTCTACTGTAAGAGCGGTCACACTATGGAGCTCTACTGTAAGAGCGGTCACACTATGGAGCCTCCACTATAAGAGCGGTCACACTATGGAGCTCTACTCTAATAGCGGTCACTCTATGGAGCTCTACTGTAAGAGCGGTCACACTATGGAGTCTCTACTGTAAGAGCGGTCACACTATGGAGTCTCTACTGTAAGAGCGGTCACACTATGGAGCCTCTACTGTAAGAGCGGTCACACTATGGAGCCTCTACTGTAAGAGCGGTCACACTATGGAGCTCTACTGTAAGAGCGGTCACACTATGGAGCCTCTACTGTAAGAGCGGTCACACTATGCAGCCTCTACTGTAAGAGCGGTCACACTATGGAGCTCTCTACTGTAAGAGCGGTCACACTATGGAGCCTCTACTGTAAGAGCGGTCACACTATGCAGCCTCTACTGTAAGAGCGGTCACACTATGGAGCCTCTACTGTAAGAGCGGTCACACTATGGAGCCTCTACTGTAAGAGCGGTCACACTATGGAGTCTCTACTGTAAGAGCGGTCACACTATGGAGCCTCTACTGTAAGAGCGGTCACACTATGGAGCCTCTACTGTAAGAGCGGTCACACTATGGAGTCTCTACTGTAAGAGCGGTCACACTATGGAGCCTCTACTGTAAGAGCGGTCACACTATGGAGTGTCTACTGTAAGAGCGGTCACACTATGGAGCCTCTACTGTAAGAGCGGTCACACTATGGAGCCTCTCCTGTAAGAGCGGTCACACTATGGAGCCTCTACTGTAAGAGCGGTCACACTATGGAGCCTCTACTGTAAGAGCGGTCACACTATGGAGCCTCTACTGTAAGAGCGGTCACACTATGGAGTCTCTACTGTAAGAGCGGTCACACTATGGAGCTCTACTGTAAGAGCGGTCACACTATGGAGCCTCTACTGTAAGAGCGGTCACACTATGGAGCCTCTACTGTAAGAGCGGTCACACTATGGAGTCTCTACTGTAAGAGCGGTCACACTATGGAGCTCTACTGTAAGAGCGGTCACACTATGGAGCTCTACTGTAAGAGCGGTCACACTATGGAGCTCTCTACTGTAAGAGCGGTCACACTATGGAGGTCTACTGTAAGAGCGGTCACACTATGGAGCCTCTACTATAAGAGCGGTCACACTATGGAGCTCTACTCTAATAGCGGTCACTCTATGGAGCTCTACTGTAAGAGCGGTCACACTATGGAGCCTCTACTGTATGAGCGGTCACACTATGGAGCCTCTACTGTAAGAGCGGTCACACTATGGAGCCTCTACTGTAAGAGCGGTCACACTATGGAGCTCCACTGTATGAGCGGTCACACTATGGAGCCTCTACTGTAAGAGCGGTCACACTATGGAGCTCTACTGTAAGAGCGGTCACACTATGAAGCGTCTACTGTAAGAGCGGTCACACTATGGAGCTCTCTACTGTAGGAAAGGTCACACTATGGAGCCTCTACTGTAAGAGCGGTCACACTATGGAGCCTCTACTGTAAGAGCGGTCACACTATGGAGCTCCACTGTAAGAGCGGTCACACTATGGAGCCTCTACTGTAAGAGCGGTCACACTATGGAGCTCTACTGTAAGAGCGGTCACACTATGAAGCGTGTACTGTAAGAGCGGTCACACTATGGAGCTCTCTACTGTAGGAAAGGTCACACTATGGAGCCTCTACTGTAAGAGCGGTCACACTATGGAGCCCCTACTGTAAGAGCGGTCACACTATGGAGCTCTACTGTAAGAGCGATCACACTATGGAGCCTCTACTGTAAGAGCGGTCACACTATGGAGCTCCACTGTAAGAGCGGTCACACTATGGAGCCTCTACTGTAAGAGCGGTCACACTATGGAGCCACTACTGTAAGAGCGGTCACACTATGGAGCTCTACTGTAACAGCGGTCACACTATGGAGCTCTACTGTAAGAGCGGTCACACTATGGAGCCTCTACTGTAAGAGCGGTCACACTATGGAGCCTCTACTGTAACAGCGGTCACACTATGGAGCTCCACTGTAAGAGCGGTCACACTATGGAGCCTCTACTGTAAGAGCGGTCACACTATGGAGCCTCTACTGTAAGAGCGGTCACACTATGGAGCTCCACTGTAAGAGCGGTCACACTATGGAGCCTCTACTGTAAGAGCGGTCATACTATGGAGCTCTACTGTAAGAGCGGTCACACTATGGAGCTCCACTGTAAGAGCGGTCACACTATGGAGCCTCTACTGTAAGAGCGGTCACACTATGGAGCTCCACTGTAAGAGCGGTCACACTATGGAGCCTCTACTGTAAGAGCGGTCACACTATGGAGCCTCTACTGTAAGAGCGGTCACACTATGGAGCCTCTACTGTAAGAGCGGTCACACTATGGAGCCTCTACTGTAAGAGCGGTCACACTATGGAGCCTCTACTGTAAGAGCGGTCACACTATGGAGCTCTACTGTAAGAGCGGTCACACTATGAAGCGTCTACTGTAAGAGCGGTCACACTATGGAGCTCTCTACTGTAGGAAAGGTCACACTATGGAGCCTCTACTGTAAGAGCGGTCACACTATGGAGCCTCTACTGTAAGAGCGGTCACACTATGGAGCCTCTACTGTAAGAGCGGTCACACTATGGAGCTCTACTGTAAGAGCGGTCACACTATGAAGCGTCTACTGTAAGAGCGGTCACACTATGGAGCCTCTACTGTAAGAGCGGTCACACTATGGAGCCTCTACTGTAAGAGCGGTCACACTATGGAGCCTCTACTGTAAGAGCGGTCACACTATTAAGCTCTACTGGAAGAGCGGTCACACTATGGAGCTCTACTGTAAGAGCGGTCACACTATGGAGCTCTACTGTAAGAGCGGTCACACTATGGAGCCTCTGCTGTAAGAGCGGTCACACTATGGAGCCTCTACTGTAAGAGCGGTCACACTATGGAGCTCTACTGTAAGAGCGGTCACACTATGGAGCCTCTACTATAAGAGCCGTCACACTATGGAGCTCTACTGTAAGAGCGGTCACTCTATGGAGCTCTACTGTAAGAGCAGTCACACTATGGAGCCTCTACTGTAAGAGCGGTCACACTATGGAACCTCTACTGTTAGAGCGGTCACACTATGGAGCCTCTACTGTAAGAGCGGTCACACTATGGAGCCTCTACTGTAAGAGCGGTCACATTATGGAGCCTCTACTGTATGAGCGGTCACACTATGAAGGTCTACTGTAAGAGCAGTCACACTATGGAGCCTCTACTGTAAGAGCGGTCACACTATGGAACCTCTACTGTTAGAGCGGTCACACTATGAAGGTCTACTGTAAGAGCAGTCACACTATGGAGCTCTCTACTGTAAGAGCGGTCACACTATGGAGCCTCTACTGTAAGAGCGGTCACACTATGGAGCCTCTACTGTAAGAGCGGTCACAGTATGGAGCCTCTACTGTAAGAGCGGTCACACTATGGAGCTCTCTACTGTAAGAGCGGTCACAGTATGGAGCCTCTACTATAAGAGCGGTCACACTATGGAGCTCTACTATAAGAGCGGTCACACTATGGAGCCTCTACTGTAAGAGCGGTCACACTATGGAGCTCCACTGTAAGAGCGGTCACACTATGGAGCTCTACTGTAAGAGCGGTCACACTATGAAGCGTCTACTGTAAGAGCGGTCACACTATGGAGCTCTCTACTGTAGGAAAGGTCACACTATGGAGCCTCTACTGTAAGAGCGGTCACACTATGGAGCCTCTACTGTAAGAGCGGTCACACTATGGAGCCTCTACTGTAACAGCGGTCACACTATGGAGCCTCTACTGTAAGAGCGGTCATACTATGGAGCTCTACTGTAAGAGCGGTCACACTATGGAGCTCCACTGTAAGAGCGGTCACACTATGGAGCCTCTACTGTAAGAGCGGTCACACTATGGAGCTCCACTGTAAGAGCGGTCACACTATGGAGCCTCTACTGTAAGAGCGGTCACACTATGGAGCCTCTACTGTAAGAGCGGTCACACTATGGAGCCTCTACTGTAAGAGCGGTCACACTATGGAGCTCCACTGTAAGAGCGGTCACACTATGGAGCCTCTACTGTTAGAGCGGTCACACTATGGAGCTCTACTGTAAGAGCAGTCACACTATTAAGCTCTACTGGAAGAGCGGTCACACTATGGAGCTCTACTGTAAGAGCGGTCACACTATGGAGCTCTACTGTAAGAGCGATCACACTATGGAGCCTCTACTGTAAGAGCGGTCACACTATTAAGCTCTACTGGAAGAGCGGTCACACTATGGAGCTCTACTGTAAGAGCGGTCACACTATGGAGCTCTACTGTAAGAGCGGTCACACTATGGAGCTCTACTGTAAGAGCGGTCACACTATGGAGCCTCTACTGTAAGAGCGGTCACACTATGGAGCCTCTGCTGTAAGAGCGGTCACACTATGGACCCTCTACTGTAAGAGCGGTCACACTATGGAGCTCTACTGTAAGAGCGATCACACTATGGAGCCTCTACTGTAAGAGCGATCACACTATGGAGCCTCTACTGTAAGAGCGGTCACACTATGGAGCTCTACTGTAAGAGCGGTCACACTATGGAGCCTCTACTGTAAGAGCGGTCACACTATGGAGCCTCTACTGTAAGAGCGGTCACACTATGGAGCTCTACTGTAAGAGCGGTCACACTATGGAGCCTCTACTATAAGAGCGGTCACACTATGGAGCTCTACTGTAAGAGCGGTCACACTATGGAGCCTCTACTGTAAGAGCGGTCACACTATGGAGCCTCTACTGTAAGAGCGGTCACACTATGGAGCTCTACTGTAAGCGCGGTCACACTATGGAGTGTCTACTGTAAGAGCGGTCACACTATGGAGCCTCTACTGTAAGAGCGGTCACACTATGGAGCCTCTCCTGTAAGAGCGGTCACACTATGGAGCCTCTACTGTAAGAGCGGTCACACTATGGAGCCTCTACTGTAAGAGCGGTCACACTATGGAGCCTCTACTGTAAGAGCGGTCACACTATGGAGTCTCTACTGTAAGAGCGGTCACACTATGGAGCTCTACTGTAAGAGCGGTCACACTATGGAGCTCTACTGTAAGAGCGGTCACACTATGGAGCCTCTACTGTAAGAGCGGTCACACTATGGAGTCTCTACTGTAAGAGCGGTCACACTATGGAGTCTCTACTGTAAGAGCGGTCACACTATGGAGCCTCTACTGTAAGAGCGGTCACACTATGGAGCTCTACTGTAAGAGCGGTCACACTATGGAGCCTCTACTGTAAGAGCGGTCACACTATGCAGCCTCTACTGTAAGAGCGGTCACACTATGGAGCTCTCTCCTGTAAGAGCGGTCACACTATGGAGCCTCTACTGTAAGAGCGGTCACACTATGCAGCCTCTACTGTAAGAGCGGTCACACTATGGAGCCTCTACTGTAAGAGCGGTCACACTATGGAGCCTCTACTGTAAGAGCGGTCACACTATGGAGTCTCTACTGTAAGAGCGGTCACACTATGGAGCCTCTACTGTAAGAGCGGTCACACTATGGAGTCTCTACTGTAAGAGCGGTCACACTATGGAGCCTCTACTGTAAGAGCGGTCACACTATGGAGTGTCTACTGTAAGAGCGGTCACACTATGGAGCCTCTACTGTAAGAGCGGTCACACTATGGAGCCTCTCCTGTAAGAGCGGTCACACTATGGAGCCTCTACTGTAAGAGCGGTCACACTATGGAGCCTCTACTGTAAGAGCGGTCACACTATGGAGCCTCTACTGTAAGAGCGGTCACACTATGGAGTCTCTACTGTAAGAGCGGTCACACTATGGAGCTCTACTGTAAGAGCGGTCACACTATGGAGCTCTACTGTAAGAGCGGTCACACTATGGAGCCTCTACTGTAAGAGCGGTCACACTATGGAGCCTCTACTGTAAGAGCGGTCACACTATGGAGTCTCTACTGTAAGAGCGGTCACACTTTGGAGCTCTACTGTAAGAGCGGTCACACTATGGAGCTCTACTGTAAGAGCGGTCACACTATGGAGCCTCTACTGTAAGAGCGGGCACCCTATGGAGCCTCTACTGTAAGAGCGGTCACACTATGGAGCTCTCTACTGTAAGAGCGGTCACACTATGGAGCCTCTACTGTAAGAGCGGTCACACTATGCAGCCTCTACTGTAAGAGCGGTCACACTATGGAGCCTCTACTGTAAGAGCGGTCACACTATGGAGCCTCTACTGTAAGAGCGGTCACACTATGGAGTCTCTACTGTAAGAGCGGTCACACTATGGAGCCTCTACTGTAAGAGCGGTCACACTATGGAGTCTCTACTGTAAGAGCGGTCACACTATGGAGCCTCTACTGTAAGAGCGGTCACACTATGGAGTGTCTACTGTAAGAGCGGTCACACTATGGAGCCTCTACTGTAAGAGCGGTCACACTATGGAGCCTCTCCTGTAAGAGCGGTCACACTATGGAGCCTCTACTGTAAGAGCGGTCACACTATGGAGCCTCTACTGTAAGAGCGGTCACACTATGGAGCCTCTACTGTAAGAGCGGTCACACTATGGAGTCTCTACTGTAAGAGCGGTCACACTATGGAGCTCTACTGTAAGAGCGGTCACACTATGGAGCTCTACTGTAAGAGCGGTCACACTATGGAGCTCTACTGTAAGAGCGGTCACACTATGGAGCTCTCTACTGTAAGAGCGGTCACACTATGGAGGTCTACTGTAAGAGCGGTCACACTATGGAGCCTCTACTGTAAGAGCGGTCACACTATGGAGCCTCTACTGTAAGAGCGGTCACACTATGGAGCTCTCTACTGTAAGAGCGGTCACACTATGGAGCTCTCTACTGTAAGAGCGGTCACACTATGGAGCGTATACTGTAAGAGCGGTCACACTATGGAGCCTCTACTGTAAGAGCGGTCACACTATGGAGCCTCTACTATAAGAGCGGTCACACTATGGAGCTCTACTCTAATAGCGGTCACTCTATGGAGCTCTACTGTAAGAGCGGTCACACTATGGAGCCTCTACTGTATGAGCGGTCACACTATGGAGCCTCTACTGTAAGAGCGGTCACACTATGGAGCCTCTACTGTAAGAGCGGTCACACTGTAGAGCTCTTTACTTTAAGAGCGGTCACACTATGGAGCCTCTACTGTAAGAGTGGTCACACTATGGAGCCTCTACTGTAAGAGCGGTCACACTATGGAGCCTCTACTGTAAGAGCGGTCACACTATGGAGCTCCACTGTAAGAGCGGTCACACTATGGAGCCTCTACTGTAAGAGCGGTCACACTATGGAGCCTCTACTGTAAGAGCGGTCACACTATGGAGCTCCACTGTAAGAGCGGTCACACTATGGAGCCTCTACTGTAAGAGCGGTCACACTATGGAGCTCTACTGTAAGAGCGGTCACACTATGGAGCCTTTACTGTAAGAGCGGTCACACTATGGAGCCTCTACTGTAAGAGCGGTCACACTATGGAGCTCCACTGTAAGAGCGGTCACACTATGGAGCCTCTACTGTAAGAGCGGTCACACTATGGAGCCTCTACTGTAAGAGCGGTCACACTATGGAGCTCTACTGTAAGAGCGGTCACACTATGGAGCTCCACTGTAAGAGCGGTCACACTATGGAGCCTCTACTGTAAGAGCGGTCACACTATGGAGCTCTCTACTGTAGGAAAGGTCACACTATGGAGCCTCTACTGTAAGAGCGGTCACACTATGGAGCCTCTACTGTAAGAGCGGTCACACTATGGAGCCTCTACTGTAACAGCGGTCACACTATGGAGCTCCACTGTAAGAGCGGTCACACTATGGAGCCTCTACTGTAAGAGCGGTCACACTATGGAGCCTCTACTGTAAGAGCGGTCACACTATGGAGCTCCACTGTAAGAGCGGTCACACTATGGAGCCTCTACTGTAAGAGCGGTCATACTATGGAGCTCTACTGTAAGAGCGGTCACACTATGGAGCTCCACTGTAAGAGCGGTCACACTATGGAGCCTCTACTGTAAGAGCGGTCACACTATGGAGCTCCACTGTAAGAGCGGTCACACTATGGAGCCTCTACTGTAAGAGCGGTCACACTATGGAGCCTCTACTGTAAGAGCGGTCACACTATGGAGCCTCTACTGTAAGAGCGGTCACACTATGGAGCCTCTACTGTAAGAGCGGTCACACTATGGAGCCTCTACTGTAAGAGCGGTCACACTATGGAGCTCTACTGTAAGAGCGGTCACACTATGAAGCGTCTACTGTAAGAGCGGTCACACTATGGAGCTCTCTACTGTAGGAAAGGTCACACTATGGAGCCTCTACTGTAAGAGCGGTCACACTATGGAGCCTCTACTGTAAGAGCGGTCACACTATGGAGCTCTACTGTAAGAGCGGTCACACTATGAAGCGTCTACTGTAAGAGCGGTCACACTATGGAGCCTCTACTGTAAGAGCGGTCACACTATGGAGCTCTACTGTAAGAGCGGTCACACTATGGAGCCCCTACTGTAAGAGCGGTCACACTATGGAGCCTCTACTGTAAGAGCGGTCACACTATTAAGCTCTACTGGAAGAGCGGTCACACTATGGAGCTCTACTGTAAGAGCGGTCACACTATGGAGCTCTACTGTAAGAGCGGTCACACTATGGAGCCTCTGCTGTAAGAGCGGTCACACTATGGAGCCTCTACTGTAAGAGCGGTCACACTATGGAGCTCTACTGTAAGAGCGGTCACACTATGGAGCCTCTACTATAAGAGCGGTCACACTATGGAGCTCTACTCTAATAGCGGTCACTCTATGGAGCTCTACTGTAAGAGCAGTCACACTATGGAGCCTCTACTGTAAGAGCGGTCACACTATGGAACCTCTACTGTTAGAGCGGTCACACTATGAAGGTCTACTGTAAGAGCGGTCACACTATGGAGCCTCTACTGTAAGAGCGGTCACATTATGGAGCCTCTACTGTATGAGCGGTCACACTATGAAGGTCTACTGTAAGAGCAGTCACACTATGGAGCCTCTACTGTAAGAGCGGTCACACTATGGAACCTCTACTGTTAGAGCGGTCACACTATGAAGGTCTACTGTAAGAGCAGTCACACTATGGAGCTCTCTACTGTAAGAGCGGTCACACTATGGAGCCTCTACTGTAAGAGCGGTCACACTATGGAGCCTCTACTGTAAGAGCGGTCACAGTATGGAGCCTCTACTGTAAGAGCGGTCACACTATGGAGCTCTCTACTGTAAGAGCGGTCACAGTATGGAGCCTCTACTATAAGAGCGGTCACACTATGGAGCTCTACTATAAGAGCGGTCACACTATGGAGCCTCTACTGTAAGAGCGGTCACACTATGGAGCTCCACTGTAAGAGCGGTCACACTATGGAGCTCTACTGTAAGAGCGGTCACACTATGAAGCGTCTACTGTAAGAGCGGTCACACTATGGAGCTCTCTACTGTAGGAAAGGTCACACTATGGAGCCTCTACTGTAAGAGCGGTCACACTATGGAGCCTCTACTGTAAGAGCGGTCACACTATGGAGCCTCTACTGTAACAGCGGTCACACTATGGAGCCTCTACTGTAAGAGCGGTCATACTATGGAGCTCTACTGTAAGAGCGGTCACACTATGGAGCCTCTACTGTAAGAGCGGTCACACTATGGAGCTCCACTGTAAGAGCGGTCACACTATGGAGCCTCTACTGTAAGAGCGGTCACACTATGGAGCCTCTACTGTAAGAGCGGTCACACTATGGAGCTCCTCTGTAAGAGCGGTCACACTATGGAGCCTCTACTGTTAGAGCGGTCACACTATGGAGCTCTACTGTAAGAGCGGTCACACTATGGAGCTCCACTGTAAGAGCGGTCACACTATGGAGCCTCTACTGTTAGAGCGGTCACACTATGGAGCTCTACTGTAAGAGCGGTCACACTATTAAGCTCTACTGGAAGAGCGGTCACACTATGGAGCTCTACTGTAAGAGCGGTCACACTATGGAGCTCTACTGTAAGAGCGATCACACTATGGAGCCTCTACTGTAAGAGCGGTCACACTATTAAGCTCTACTGGAAGAGCGGTCACACTATGGAGCCACTACTGTAAGAGCGGTCACACTATGGAGCCTCTACTGTAAGAGCGGTCACACTATGGAGCTCTACTGTAAGAGCGGTCACACTATGCAGCCTCTACTGTAAGAGCGGTCACACTATGGAGCTCTACTGTAAGAGCGGTCACACTATGGAGCTCTACTGTAAGAGCGGTCACACTATGGAGCTGTACTGTAAGAGCGGTCACACTATGGAGCTCTCTACTGTAAGAGCGGTCACACTATGGAGCCTCTACTGTAAGAGCGGTCACACTATGGAGCCTCTGCTGTAAGAGCGGTCACACTATGGACCCTCTACTGTAAGAGCGGTCACACTATGGAGCTCTACTGTAAGAGCGGTCACACTATGGAGCCTCTACTGTAAGAGCGATCACACTATGGAGCCTCTACTGTAAGAGCGGTCACACTATGGAGCTCTACTGTAAGAGCGGTCACACTATGGAGCTCTACTGTAAGAGCGGTCACACTATGGAGCCTCTACTATAAGAGCGGTCACACTATGGAGCTCTACTGTAAGAGCGGTCACACTATGGAGCCTCTACTGTAAGAGCGGTCACACTATGGAGCCTCTACTGTAAGAGCGGTCACACTATGGAGCTCTACTGTAAGCGCGGTCACACTATGGAGTGTCTACTGTAAGAGCGGTCACACTATGGAGCCTCTACTGTAAGAGCGGTCACACTATGGAGCCTCTCCTGTAAGAGCGGTCACACTATGGAGCCTCTACTGTAAGAGCGGTCACACTATGGAGCCTCTACTGTAAGAGCGGTCACACTATGGAGCCTCTACTGTAAGAGCGGTCACACTATGGAGTCTCTACTGTAAGAGCGGTCACACTATGGAGCTCTACTGTAAGAGCGGTCACACTATGGAGCTCTACTGTAAGAGCGGTCACACTATGGAGCCTCTACTGTAAGAGCGGTCACACTATGGAGTCTCTACTGTAAGAGCGGTCACACTATGGAGTCTCTACTGTAAGAGCGGTCACACTATGGAGCCTCTACTGTAAGAGCGGTCACACTATGGAGCCTCTACTGTAAGAGCGGTCACACTATGGAGCTCTACTGTAAGAGCGGTCACACTATGGAGCCTCTACTGTAAGAGCGGTCACACTATGCAGCCTCTACTGTAAGAGCGGTCACACTATGGAGCTCTCTACTGTAAGAGCGGTCACACTATGGAGCCTCTACTGTAAGAGCGGTCACACTATGCAGCCTCTACTGTAAGAGCGGTCACACTATGGAGCCTCTACTGTAAGAGCGGTCACACTATGGAGCCTCTACTGTAAGAGCGGTCACACTATGGAGTCTCTACTGTAAGAGCGGTCACACTATGGAGCCTCTACTGTAAGAGCGGTCACACTATGGAGTCTCTACTGTAAGAGCGGTCACACTATGGAGCCTCTACTGTAAGAGCGGTCACACTATGGAGTGTCTACTGTAAGAGCGGTCACACTATGGAGCCTCTACTGTAAGAGCGGTCACACTATGGAGCCTCTCCTGTAAGAGCGGTCACACTATGGAGCCTCTACTGTAAGAGCGGTCACACTATGGAGCCTCTACTGTAAGAGCGGTCACACTATGGAGCCTCTACTGTAAGAGCGGTCACACTATGGAGTCTCTACTGTAAGAGCGGTCACACTATGGAGCTCTACTGTAAGAGCGGTCACACTATGGAGCTCTACTGTAAGAGCGGTCACACTATGGAGCCTCTACTGTAAGAGCGGTCACACTATGGAGCCTCTACTGTAAGAGCGGTCACACTATGGAGTCTCTACTGTAAGAGCGGTCACACTTTGGAGCTCTACTGTAAGAGCGGTCACACTATGGAGCTCTACTGTAAGAGCGGTCACACTATGGAGCCTCTACTGTAAGAGCGGGCACCCTATGGAGCCTCTACTGTAAGAGCGGTCACACTATGGAGCTCTCTACTGTAAGAGCGGTCACACTATGGAGCCTCTACTGTAAGAGCGGTCACACTATGCAGCCTCTACTGTAAGAGCGGTCACACTATGGAGCCTCTACTGTAAGAGCGGTCACACTATGGAGCCTCTACTGTAAGAGCGGTCACACTATGGAGTCTCTACTGTAAGAGCGGTCACACTATGGAGCCTCTACTGTAAGAGCGGTCACACTATGGAGCCTCTACTGTAAGAGCGGTCACACTATGGAGCCTCTACTGTAAGAGCGGTCACACTATGGAGCCTCTACTGTAAGAGCGGTCACACTATGGAGTCTCTACTGTAAGAGCGGTCACACTATGGAGCTCTACTGTAAGAGCGGTCACACTATGGAGCTCTACTGTAAGAGCGGTCACACTATGGAGCCTCTACTGTAAGAGCGGTCACACTATGGAGCCTCTACTGTAAGAGCGGTCACACTATGGAGTCTCTACTGTAAGAGCGGTCACACTTTGGAGCTCTACTGTAAGAGCGGTCACACTATGGAGCTCTACTGTAAGAGCGGTCACACTATGGAGCCTCTACTGTAAGAGCGGGCACCCTATGGAGCCTCTACTGTAAGAGCGGTCACACTATGGAGCTCTCTACTGTAAGAGCGGTCACACTATGGAGCCTCTACTGTAAGAGCGGTCACACTATGCAGCCTCTACTGTAAGAGCGGTCACACTATGGAGCCTCTACTGTAAGAGCGGTCACACTATGGAGCCTCTACTGTAAGAGCGGTCACACTATGGAGTCTCTACTGTAAGAGCGGTCACACTATGGAGCCTCTACTGTAAGAGCGGTCACACTATGGAGCCTCTACTGTAAGAGCGGTCACACTATGGAGTCTCTACTGTAAGAGCGGTCACACTATGGAGCCTCTACTGTAAGAGCGGTCACACTATGGAGTGTCTACTGTAAGAGCGGTCACACTATGGAGCCTCTACTGTAAGAGCGGTCACACTATGGAGCCTCTCCTGTAAGAGCGGTCACACTATGGAGCCTCTACTGTAAGAGCGGTCACACTATGGAGCCTCTACTGTAAGAGCGGTCACACTATGGAGCCTCTACTGTAAGAGCGGTCACACTATGGAGTCTCTACTGTAAGAGCGGTCACACTATGGAGCTCTACTGTAAGAGCGGTCACACTATGGAGCTCTACTGTAAGAGCGGTCACACTATGGAGCCTCTACTGTAAGAGCGGTCACACTATGGAGTCTCTACTGTAAGAGCGGTCACACTTTGGAGCTCTACTGTAAGAGCGGTCACACTATGGAGCTCTACTGTAAGAGCGGTCACACTATGGAGCCTCTACTGTAAGAGCGGTCACCCTATGGAGCCTCTACTGTAAGAGCGGTCACACTATGGAGCTCCACTGTAAGAGCAGTCACACTATGGAGCCTCTACTGTAAGAAAAAATTCCTTCCCAACTCCAAAATGGCAGTCAGAATAATCCCCGGACCAACCTCTGATAGTTTCTACCCGACTCTAAGACCTGGATCAACAAACTTGCTGGTCACCTAATGTCTATATCCAGTTATATTAGATCACTCTAGAAATACATCCAGTCCCTCTTACACTCCTCTATGGATCCTGCCATCACCACGTCCTCAGGCAGAGAGTTCCACAGTCTCACTGCTCTTACAGTAAAGAACCCCCTTCTGTGTTGGTGATGAAACCTGCTTTCTTCTAGACGTAGCGGATGTCGTCTTGTTACCGTCGCAGTCCTGGGTATAAACAGATCCTGGAGAGATCCTTGTATCGTCCCCTCATGGATTTATACAGAGTTATTTGGTCGCCCCTTAGCCGTCTTTTCTCCGGGGTGAATAATCCCAGTTTTGGTGCCTCTCTGGGTATTCTATTCCATTCCGTTTATTAGTTTAGTTGTCCTTCTTTGAACCCCCTCCAGCACTGTGACATCCTTCCTGAGCACCGGTGACCAGAACTGTACGCAGTATTCCATGTGAGGCCTGACAAGTACCTTATATAGTGGGAGGATAATGTTCTCGCCCCTCGCCCCTATACCTCTTTTAATACACCCGAAGACTTTATGAGCTTTTGCAGCAGCTGACTGGCATTGGTTACTCCAGTTTAGTCTACAGCCCACTAGTACCCCCAAGTCTTTTCCCTAGCAGTGCCCCATTTAGTGTATATTGGTGACATCCGTTTCTCCTGTCCATGTGCAGAACCTTACATTTATCCACATTGAACCTCATTTGCCATTTTTCTGCCCAAGCCCCCGGCTTATCTCGGTCCGTTTGTAGCTGCACATTGTCCTCCGTTGTATTAATTATATTGTATAATTTTGTATCATCTGCAAATATCGATATTTTACTGTGAAGCCCCTCCAGGCATGCAAAGGAAGCTCATTATGTCACCACTTTCCCCCCTCCTGGTGGCATAGAAAGCTACGTTTAAAACGTTGTAAAATGCAGAATGTAGTATTTTTAATGCACCCCATTTATTTCAATGGGTGATGTAGGGCGTCAAAACGTTCTGCAATGCTGAAAAATAGAACCCACAGCATTCGTTATATTGCATTCTAAAAACTCTGCACTAAAACGCTCGTCTGACAGGCCGAATGGAGAATGGAGGCGAAGTGCGGCGCTTTTAGCGAGCGCTGAAAATGCGCTAAATGCTATAAAAAATGCCTGTGTGAGAGAAGCCTAAGAGCGTTCACAATACGGCGCCATATATAATATCACTTATATCATTATTCCTGTTTTGTTCTATATTTTGTATATTTTTTCTCGCTGCGATGCGACTTCATGTGGAGATAAATAGTTGTAATTACGATTCAATAATCAAAACAAAAGAAGGAAGGAATGCAACAATGTATCACTCTGCCCGAGATTACAGATACAAGACACAAAATAAGCACAAAATCTCAGCTGTAATTCCATTCAGTTATTTAAATATTAACATTTCCTGAAGCGCGATGAAGTAGGACACCTCCCCCCTCCCAACAGCCGCGGCGTGTCCTGATCTGAGGGGTTACACTCCTATGAAGAACCGTCACTAGCTAAGTGATTGAATGGAATTGTAGCTGCTGCTATTTTGTATGCACTAACATACAGAAGTTCTTCCTCGCAGTGACACATTGTTACATTTGTTTCTTCATCTATAAAAGTATCACTTTGTATCCAGAGGATTGAGCTGATGCTGCCCCCTGCTGGCGACCGCATGTGCCACATCGGAAACTTCACCTGGCGTCTCTGGAACAGTTGATTCTGCCAGTAAGAGAACAAATAAGAAGATTCTTTAATATTTAATGCTGGGATATGAAGTAAAGAAGAGCTGCAGCTTCCTGTTATTGATAGGTCACTGGGATCACACAGAGAACACAGGCAGCATTATCACGTGAAATCTACCGCAAAACGTTACACGCCAATTTGGTGGCAGATTTCAGACCTTTCGCTCTGGAAGGGTTTTTCACACTTTTTAGGAATATTCCACCATGAGAAAATTCTACACCAAAATCCAAATGTTCAAGTCCACATTCACATCTTGGATTTTTCAGTGCCGCCTGCACATGGAATCACGCATGGAATCTAGCTCTGCCCCTGGCCGGTGACCCCGCGTACCTCTCTTTTCTCTCTCTGTCCTGCAAATGTCCCAGCCGACGCGCCGTCAGGCATGCGCAGTACAGGTTTTTAAAAAAATGTTTTGTTGTGTCACGTTGACCCTTGACATTATGGTAGGCCCACGGATTCGATGGAGCTTCAATGCAGCCAGGAGATACTGGAAGTTGCCAGCTGAAGGGCCAGGAGATACTGGGAGTTGCCAGCTGCAGGCTGGGAGATACTGGGAGTTGCCAGCTGCAGGCTGGGAGATACTGGGAGTTGCCAGCTGCAGGCCAGAAGATACTGGGCGTTGCGAGCTGCAGGCCAGGAGATACTGGGCGTTGCGAGCTGCAGGCCGGGAGATACTGGGAGTTGCCAGCTGCAAGCCAGGAGGTACTGAAAGTTGCGAGCTGCAGGCCAGAAGATACTGGGAGTTGCGAGCTGCAGGCCAGGAGATACTGGGAGTTGCCAGCTGCAGGCCAGGAGATACTGGGAGTTGCCAGCTGTAGGCCAGGAGATACTGGGAGTTGCGAGCTGCAGGCCAGGAGATACTGGGAGTTGCCAGCTGTAGGCCAGGAGATACTGGGAGTTGCGAGCTGCAGGCCAGGAGATACTGGGAGTTGCCAGCTGTAGGCCAGGAGATACTGGGAGTTGCGAGCTGCAGGCCAGGAGATACTGGGAGTTGCCAGCTGCAGGCCAGGAGATACTGGGAGTTGCCAGCTGTAGGCCAGGAGATACTGGGAGTTGCGAGCTGCAGGCCAGGAGATACTGGGAGTTGCCACCTGCAGGCCGGGAGATACTGGGAGTTGCCAGCTGAAGGGCCAGGAGATACTGGGAGTTGCGAGCTGCAGGCCAGGAGATACTGGGAGTTGCCAGCTGCAGGCCAGGAGATACTGGGAGTTGCCAGCTGCAGGCCAGAAGATACTGGGAGTTGTGAGCTGCAGGCCAGGAGATACTGGGAGTTGTGAGCTGCAGGCCAGAAGATACTGGGAGTTGTGAGCTGCAGGCCAGGAGATACTGGGAGTTGTGAGCTGCAGGCCAGGAGATACTGGGAGTTGTGAGCTGCAGGCCAGGAGATACTGGGAGTTGCATCCAACTGAGCGCTCTCCTGTGATCTGCTGCTATCACTCAATAGTTAAAATTGAAATATTGTGGGTGCTGTCCTGCATACCTCTCCAGCAGCACGTTGCACTGCCTGGCGCCAGCCAGTACTGTGATCTGCACTACAGTGGTCTTCCTCAGAGTGCCTATTACATCCTAGGCTTCATCTTCTGACTCTGAGCATTTCTGCGAGGCATTTGGGTGCACATGTGGCTGTGGATGCTGCTGTCTTCCTGTGGCGATCTTGAGACACAGAGGGCACCACTTTTCCTGCTGTGAAGGTGACATTCATCTAGCACCTGTTCCTCTTCCCTCATTGAGGCTACTACACGGATTTGGTGGGAGGGTGAGATGGATGCCATTTTTGGGCCAGTGATAGTGGTCTTCTATCTTCCATTATTGTGAGTAAGGCTGTATTAACCACTAGAGGAAGTATTACACCCTGGGGAACCTCATATATTGCTACTGTTTACATCAGGAGCACCTATTAATGGACCTTAGCTTCCACTTCTCTGCTCCATAAAAACCCAGCAAGTACCAACATAGTGGATTCTCCTTCACCTTGCTACATCCCCTGAGCTGTGCTCTCATTTTTATGGTCTCTTCCAGAAGGAGTTAAATCAAATCAAAAATTACATTTTTTAATATAAGATATAAGGGACTTGAACCCTAATTTTTACAGAAAGATTTCCCATAAAAATTCATTTAGCAGCACATAGACTCTGCTACCACCTAGTGGCTAGACACAACATAACGCCTAATTTTGTGTACTATGTATGGCCACTTACAGAAGTTGCTAATTACTCAAGAATACAGTCCACCTTTCCCTTATATAATAAATATTACCCGATGAACTAAATCTAACATATGCTTGACTGTTTGACACCTTCTACCTCGGTGGTTTGAGGCAGATGACCCTACGACCTGCATAGGATTACAGAGCTGCGTGAGGCCATAGCGAGCATCTTGAAGAGGACATTACCTTAAAGAGACCCTTTCTTTTACCCTACTCCTTCCAACCCTTCTGCTGATAACTTACAACATATTAACCAGCCTAAATCAAGGAAACAGGAGTTCTTATTCCTCAGCTAAGCGATCATCTGTACAATCCCTGCACAATCCCAGCGGACGACTCTTCTCATTTATCGAGATGAGTTGCTCTTCCCTCCTTAGACTCCACCCCAGCGAGCCCCGGCCCACTAGAACTACAGCGGCCCCTCACTCAGAAGCCCTTCCAGCTCAAATACAAACGATATTGCCAAGAGAACTGTCTGAAACCTCATCAGATATTACTGCCAAACTCACTAAGGAAATATGGGAACCTCAGCTCTGGAGGAAGGCCTGGACAATGCTACTACGGTGCTAGAGCCTCATGGCAAAGAGGAGGAGCAACTCCACTACAAAATACAATATCTTCACAATAAATGAGAGCTTGCTGACGTATAGGAGACCTTCCGGAGTCTATAAAAGATCAATAATCGACTGTGAGTGCTTTAGTCCAAGAACCTTGTCCCAGCATTCCGATAGAATCCACAGAATCCTCCGAGAGACATTGTACTCAAACTCCACCGCACTCCAGAACAAGACTTCAATCTTCCTCAAAACTAATATTGACTTCCAACTGTTCCCTGACTTGTCCCCATCTAATCTGGCCACAATAAGACTCCTACAGACGGCTCCTTTATCATTGTTCCCTTGCTTCTCTGAGATGCCCCGATGGGCCTGATTGACGCCCTTGTATCCCGAGTCTCTACAACTTCCCTCCTGGCTGCTGGGCTGTCCAGCTATCATCATACCAGATGATAGTGTGGGACTCTAAATGACTAATAGTAGCTATTAGACTGAATGTTGTAAACCTTTTCAAATGTCATTATGGTTACTGTTTTGTATCTCCCAATCTCAAGTAGAAATATCAATGAATGGCTGAGCACTGCCTCTGATTGGTCACAGCGCTCAGCCAATCAGAGGCAGCACTTTCAGGAGGCGGGGATTTTTCAATCCCCGTCCAGAAGAGAAGCTGAAGAAGAGTGCCAGGGACCTGCTATAAGATGCGCCGGAGATGACAGCGCTTATAAGGTGATGTATTATTTTTTTTTTCTACAGTTATGGACTATTTTCAGGGTAGGGCTTATATTTCAACCCCCCCCCCCCCCGAAAATCCTCGCCGCGGGGAGTCCCCTGCCACTGCTGCCATAGCAGTGGCAGAGCATCGCAATCATTTCCCATTGATCTCAATGGGGCCGGCGCTGCTGCTGTCTCCAGTTGTGATGACAACCAGCGCACCTGTTGTCTCCAGCATTACTCCTCCTTCCATAGGTTTGCTGCCGTCTCCCCCCTTCCCACCTTGTAGCCCCAAGATAATTATTCGGCATCATTTTCTTTACGATTCCTCAAGCTGACGCTAATATGAAGTACGAGGCTTTAAGTCTCCCCATAAACGCTCAGAGGTCTTCCAATACTAGAGAAGTCTTCATGCCGACATCCTTTGCCATCTCTCCAATGATTCCCCCTCGCACTTCCCCATTTTGTACTCAGCAACTGCCCACCTTCAACTAAGGGGGTCCCTATGTGTTTTGGCTGATCAGCCCCCTTCATCCACTTGTTTACCATCGCAGACCCTGAAGACCGTTATCTACTTCTTACAGGCTCTATTGGCTCATATGATACCCCAAATATTATACTCCAATTCATCTCTATTTTTCTTCCTAGCTACTAAACAGATCAGGGCACAAGGCATCCTGGGACTTCTCCGAGATAAAATGTCAAATTAATTGGTATTTAATTAATAAGAAGTTAACATGATGAGTCTCTGAGGGTCTGCACCCCGCGGGTAGACTACGCCCTCCCTTGCCAAAATAGCAGACCCTTATTTTATTTTAGTATTCCCTTTACAGGCTTCGACCCCTGGAGGGAAGTTTCCCCCCCCCTCCCCCGCCTGCTCCTTGCGCCCCTTTCCTTCCTCCTCCAGTTTGGCCCCCGCAGTCTAGATGTTTGGAAGCCCTTCTGGAGGGTCACCTGTTGTGCGGTTACCTATTTCACGCATTATGTTGCGTTCCGCCCACAAGGAGCCTCATTTTCTGTTTGTTACTTTGTAGTCGCCGCCGCCCGGCTTCCAGAGAAAAGCTTGGATGTGTGCGGTCGGCCTACGGCTACGTTCACACGGATCATCGCGATTTTGCCAAAAAAAAATCACGGCAAAATCGCGTCTCGTCTGCCACAATCTTTGAGCGCCAGCGCTGCTTTTTCTCACAAAATCATTGCCGCCGCTCGCGATTTTCTCACACGTTTTTTTTCGCGTGATTTTGCCTTGATTTTTAGTCGATAGGACTTTCTAATGTTAAAATTGCGCCGTAAGTTTGTTGCGTTGCGATGCGATAAACAGGAGGCTCCATAGCGAAACATGGAAGATAAAAAAAATCACACATTGCGGAAACGTAGAGCAGAGTGAAAACATCGCTAATGGGAAGGAAACCCTGAAAATCATTGGTTTCATAATCCACTTCTTTATTCACTCTTGCACCGTGCAAAAAGCACACAATTCTCTCGCCCGTGCGAAACCACCCAAGGATGCATCCGCAGCGGTGAGCCACTCCCAACATTCTGGGGTGCAACTCGTATGGCGCAGGACACGGACGCCCCATTCGTGCGCGGTGCGATGTGGGGGAGACCGCACAACTGCATGCTCTATTCCATCTCACAGGATCGCTGCAGAGGAAGATCGTCCGTGGAAACGTCGGGGTTTGTCGTACTAGTTTTGAATGTCTTAAAAAGCACAATTATATCACCCGTGTGAATCCCCCTCGGGGTCCATTTCTGAGATGTTTTTGGCCGTGTGCTTGTATGATGCATAGACAGCTGCCTGTCAATCACCGCCCCGAGGGGCAGCGCTCTGGTCAGTAGTACGGACCTGCTCGTATATAGGGTGGGGGTCTGCAGCACAGGTCACATGATCCTGCAACACTGCACAGTCATAGAAGTGAATGCGGCCGCGTTGCAGGAACCATGAACCTGCTTTAGATTTCTGGCGATTGTTGCGCTGTGGACGCCGCAGTGTGAGGCCATTGACTTTCAATAATGTGCCGCAGCACTTCACTGCAGTCCTTAGCCAGCTGACCTGTGTTATGGCCAAGCCTTAAAGGGGTTGTCCCGCGCCGAAACGGGTTTTTTTTTTTTTCAACCCCCCCGTTCGGCGCGAGACAACCCCGATGCAGGGACTTAAAAAAAAAAACAGCACGGCGCTTACCTGAATCCCCGCGCTCCGGTGACTTCTATACTTACCGGTGAAGATGGCCGCCGGGATCTTCTTCCTCCGTGGACCGCAGCTCTTCTGTGCGGTCCATTGCCGATTCCAGCCTCCTGATTGGCTGGAATCGGCACGTGACGGGGCGGAGCTACACGGAGCCGGCATCCTGCACGAGAGGCTCCATTGAAGAAAGCAGAAGACCCGGACTGCGCAAGCGCGGCTAATTTGGCCATCGGAGGGCGAAAATTAGTCGGCACCATGGAGACGAGGACGCCAGCAACGGAGCAGGTAAGTATAAAACTTTTGATAACTTCTGTATGGCTCATAATTAATGCACAATGTACATTACAAAGTGCATTAATATGGCCATACAGAAGTGTATACCCCCACTTGCTGCCGCGGGACAACCCCTTTAAGCTGGGAGGTCCGCTTTAAATAGTTGATAACAGGGAGCAATAGATGCCATTGAACTGTACAGACTGTGGGAAGAAGATGACAGCTTTCTGGATCCCTTTAACCACCATGAAGCTCAAGAAATGTGGCTAGAAGGTTCCGGAGAGCTGCAATTGTCCTGCATGCACCTGATCCCTGGCCTCAGGGGGGACAGAAGGCCAACGAGCTGTTTAACCCACATGAATCCCCTGCGGCGTTATCTCCGGGAGGGGGGCGCGTTATTTACAGCAAACACGGGGGGGATTAGGGGCCCCGATCACAGACGAGCCAATTTGGATTGATTGGTTTGGGCCCCTGACCTCATCACTGTGGTGAGGGGAGATTGTCAGGCAGGAGGGGGGCCGCCATGTGCCTAATGAAGTCCGGAGAGCTGCATTACTTTGCCATCATCCCTGGGAGGCGAGGGGGGCGACCTGCAGCCCCAACAGATCTATATGCTTTGCATTAGGAGGCCAGAGAGGCCGGTGTTGGGTTACGGAGCGCCCGCGCCCTGAGTGCTGCGGTACCTGTTATCCGGCACTCACATGCAGATCTATAGAAATTGCATTTGGAGGTCAGGCGGTGGAGCGCGCTGGGGGGGGCGAGTGTGGCGCCATTATCACCAGTTTACAAACATTTCTGGAGACTGATCGATGGCGCTGTGCGACGCACTCCGTGTCCTCCCATCCCCTCGTTACATCTTCTGTCTGTTCCTCTGGTAATTTACACCTCGCCGAGCACACAACGCCTCTCCGCAGGCGCTGGAGATTCAGTTAGTGAGTGCGGCAGCCACGACACAATGGATCGTCCTCTCGTCTTTCACTTTAATTCTCACTAGCATTTAGGAAGATGCCACTTCCCGTCCAGCGCTGACACTTCTGCAGACTGCGAACCGGACAGAAATTCCCGCAGTCTGGAGAAATAGCGCACCTTATTCCAGTATCCGTGAAAAATATCCGATAGATTCCTCAATCTGTTGAGGCGGGTGGAAGGGGCGGAGCTTATTGTGGCCGTAAATATCATCATTTCATGGTTTACAGTAAATGCTGGAAATAAGATCTTATAAATATCCAAAATATAGAAACGTATCACTTACAATCATCAGCGTTTAGCACGCCAATTCCATCTGTCCGTGAAACATGTTGTCCGCGATTCTTCATAAAGTTGTCTAAAAAAACAGAAAATTCAGGGAGGCGGCCATCCTGCGCAACATGGGGGCCGCACATCAAAGAGGGTTACATTGGAAGAAGGGAGCCAGAGAAGCCGAAATATAAAGAGATATCACTCCAAAAACCATTCTCTACTGCTCAGCAACAGTGCAGGGACAACCAACATGGCAGCAAAATACAGTGCCTGCCCCGTCCCCCAAGTGTCAGCGTGTCATTATCCCGTCCCAAGTATCAGCATGTCATTATCCCATCCCCCAAGTATCAGCGTGTCATTATCCCGTCCCCCAAGTATCAGCATGTCATTATCCCATCCCCCAAGTATCAGCGTGTCATTATCCCGTCCCCCAAGTGTCGGTGTGTCATTATCCGGTCCCCCAAGTGTCAGCGTGTCATTATCCCGTCCCCCAAGTGTCAGCGTGTCATTATCCCGTCCCCCAAGAATCAGCGTGTCATTATCCCGTCCCCCAAGTGTCAGCGTGTCATTATCCGGTCCCCCAAGTATCAGCATGTCATTATCCCATCCCCCAAGTATCAGAGTGTCATTATCCCGTCCCCCAAGTGTCGGTGTGTCATTATCCGGTCCCCCAAGTGTCAGCGTGTCATTATCCCGTCCCCCAAGTGTCAGCGTGTCATTATCCCGTCCCCCAAGTATCAGCGTGTCATTATCCCGTCCCCCAAGTGTCAGCGTGTCATTATCCTGTCCCCAAGTATCAGCCTGTCATTATCCCATCCCCCAAGTCTCAGCCTGTCATTATCCCATCCCCCAAGTATCAGCGTGTCATTATCCTGTCCCCCAAGTATCAGCGTGTCATTATCCCGTCCCCAAAGTATCAGCGTGTCATTATCCTGTCCCCCAAGTGTCAGCGTGTCATTATCCTGTCCCCCAAGTGTCAGCGTGTCATTATCCTGTCCCCCAAGTGTCATCGTGTCATTATCCCGTCCCCCAAGTATCAGCATGTCATTATCCCGTCCCCCAAGTAACAGCCTGTCATTATCCCGTCCCCCAAGTGTCAGTGTGTCATTATCTGCCCCCAAGTGTCAGTGTGTCATTATCCCGTCCCCCAAGTATCAGCCTGTCATTATCCCGCCCCCCAAGTATCAGCGTGTCATTATCCCGTCCCCCAAGTGTCAGTGTGTCATTATCCCGTCCCCCCAAGTGTCAGCGTGTCATTATCCCGCCGCCCAAGTATCAGCGTGTCATTATCCCGTCCTCCAAGTATCAGCGCATCATTATGCAGTCCCCCCAAGTGTCAGCGTGTCATTATCCTGTCCCCCAAGTGTCAGCGTGTCATTATCCCGTCCCCCAAGTGTCAGCATATCATTATCCCGTCCCCCAAGTATCAGCGTGTCATTATCCCCTCCCCCAAGTCTCAGCGTGTCATTATCCCGTCCCCCAAGTGTCAGCCTGTCATTATCCCGTCCCCCAAGTATCAGCGTGTCATTATCCCGTCCCCCAAGTGTCTGCCTGTCATTATCCCGTCCCCCAAGTGTCTGCCTGTCATTATCCCGTCCCCCAAGTGTCAGTGTGTCATTATCCCGTCCCCCAAGTGTCAGCGTGTCATTACCCGTCCCCCAAGTATCAGCGTCTCATTATCCCGTCCCCCAAGTATCAGTGTGTCATTATCCTATCCCCCAAGTATCAGCGTGTCATTATCCTGTCCCCCAAGTGTCAGCGTGTCATTATCCCGTCCCCTAAGTGTCTGCATATCATTATCCCGTCCCCCAAGTGTCAGCCTGTCATTATCCTGTCCCCCAAGTGTCAGCGTGTCATTATCCTGTCCCCCAAGTGTCAGCGTGTCATTATCCCGTCCCCCAAGTGTCAGCGTGTCATTATCCCGTCCCCCAAGTATCAGCATGTCATTATCCCGTCCCCCAAGTAACAGCCTGTCATTATCCCGTCCCCCAAGTGTCAGTGTGTCATTATCTGCCCCCAAGTGTCAGTGTGTCATTATCCCGTCCCCCAAGTATCAGCGTGTCATTATCCCGTTCCCCAAGTGTCAGTGTGTCATTATCCCATCCCCCAAGTGTCAGCGTGTCATTATCCTGTCCCCCAAGTGTCAGCGTGTCATTATCCCGTCCCCTAAGTATCAGCGTGTCATTATCCTGTCCCCCAAGTATCAGCGTTTCATTATCCCGTCCCTCAAGTGTCAGCCTGTCATTATCCCGTCCCCCAAGTATCATCGTGTCATTATCCCGTCCCCCAAGTGTCAGCCTGTCATTATGCCGTCCCCCAAGTGTCGGTGTGTCAATATCCCGTCCCCCAAGTATCAGCCTGTCATTATCCCGTCCCCCAAGTATCAGCCTGTCATTATCCCGTCCCCCAAGTATCAGCCAGTCATTATCCCGTCCCCCAAGTATCAGCCTGTCATTATCCCGTCCCCCAAGTATCAGCCTGTCATTATCCCGTCCCCCAAGTATCAGCCTGTTATTATCCCGTCCCCCAAGTATCACCGTGTCATTGTCCCATCCCCCAAGTGTCAGCGTGTCATTATCCTGTCCCCCAAGTGTCAGCGTGTCATTATCCCGTCTCCCAAGTGTCAGCGTGTCCCTATGCCGTCCCCCAAATGTCAATTTGTCATTATCTGCCCCCAAGTGTCAGTGTGTCATTATCCCGTCCCCAAGTGTGAGCGTGTCATTATCCCTTCCCCCAAGTGTCAGCGTGTCATTATCCCGTCCTCCAAGTATCAGCGTGTCATTATGCCGTCCCCCAAGTATCAACGTGTCATTATTCCTTCCCTCAAGTGTGAGCGTGTCATTATCCTGTCCCCCAAGTGTCAGCGTGTCATTATCCCGTCCCCCAAGTGTCAGCGTGTCATTATCCCGTCCCCCAAGTATCAGCGTGTCATTATCCCGTCCCCCAAGTATCAGTGGTCACTATCCTGTCCCCCAAGTATCAGCGTGTCATTATCCCGTCCTCCAAGTATCAGCCTGTCATTATCCTGTCCCCCAAGTGTCAGCGTGTCATTATCCCGTCCCCCAAGTATCAGCGTGTCATTATCCTGTCCCCCAAGTGTCAGCGTGTCATTATCCCGTCCCCCAAGTGTCAGCGTGTCCTTATGCCGTCCCCCATGTGTCAGCATGTCATTATCCCATCCCCCAAGTGTCAGCGTGTCATTATCCCGTCCCTCAAGTGTCAGCGTGTCCTTATGCCGTCCCCCAAATGTCAGTGTGTCATTATCCCGTCCCCCAAGTGTCAGTGTGTCATTATCCCGTCTCCCAAGTGTCAGCGTGTCATTATCCCGTCCCCCAAGTATCAGTGTGTCATTATCCTATCCCCCAAGTATCAGCGTGTCATTATCCCGTCCCCAAAGTATCAGCGTGTCATTATCCTGTCCCCCAAGTGTCAGCATGTCATTATCCCGTCCCCTAAGTGTCTGCCTGTCATTATCCCGTCCCCCAAGTGTCAGCGTGTCATTATCCTGTCCCCCAAGTGTCAGCGTGTTAATATCCCGTCCCCCAAGTGTCAGCGTGTCATTATCCCGTCCCCCAAGTATCAGCGTGTCATTATCCCTTCCCCCAAGTATCAGCGTGTCATTATCCCGTCCCCCAAGTCTCAGCGTGTCATTATCCCGTCCTCCAAGTATCAGCGTGTCATTATCCTGTCCCCCAAGTATCAGCCTGTCATTATCCCGTCCCCCAAGTGTCAGCGTGTCATTATCCCGTCCCCCAAGTATCAGCGTGTCATTATCCCGTCCCCCAAGTGTCAGTGTGTCATTATCCTGTCCCCCAAGTGTCAGCGTGTCATTATCCCGTCCCCCAAGTGTCAGCGTGTCATTATCCCGTCCCCCAAGTATCAGCGTGTCATTATCCCTTCCCCCAAGTATCAGCGTGTCATTATCCCGTCCCCCAAGTGTCAGCATGTCATTATCCCATCCCCCAAGTATCAGCATGTCATTATCCCGTCCCCCAAGTATCAGCGTGTCATTATCCCGTCCCCCAAGTATCAGCGTGTCATTATCCCTTCCCCCAAGTATCAGCGTGTCATTATCCCGTCCCCCAAGTATCAGCGTGTCATTATCCCTTCCCCCAAGTATCAGCGTGTCATTATCCCGTCCCCCAAGTATCAGCGTGTCATTATCCCGTCCTCCAAGTATCAGTGTGTCATTATCCTGTCCCCCAAGTATCAGCCTGTCATTATCCCGCCCCCCAAGTATCAGCGTGTCATTATCCCGTCCTCCAAGTATCAGCGTGTCATTATGCCGTCCCCCAAGTGTCAGCGTGTCATTATCCTGTCCCCCAAGTGTCAGCGTGTCATTATCCCGTCCCCCAAGTATCAGCATGTCATTATCCTGTCCCCCAAGTAACAGCCTGTCATTATCCCGTCCCCCAAGTATCAGCATGTCATTATCCTGTCCCCCAAGTATCAGCGTGTCATTATCCCGTTCCCCAAGTGTCAATGTGTGATTATCTGCTCCCAAGTGTCAGCCTGTCATTATCCCGCCCCCCAAGTGTCAGTGTGTCATTATCCCGTCCCCCAAGTGTGAGCGTGTCATTATCTCATCCCCCAAATATCAGCGTGTCATTATGCCGTCCCCCAAGTATCAGTGTGTCATTATCCGGTCCCCCAAGTGTCAGCGTGTCTTTATCCTGTCCCCCAAGTATCAGCGTGTCATTATCCCGTCCCCCAAGTGTCAGCGTGTCATTATCCTGTGCCCCAAGTGTGAGCGTGTCCTTATCCCGTCCCCCAAGTATCAGCGTGTCATTATCTGGTCCCCCAAGTGTCAGCGTGTCATTATCCCATCCCCCAAGTATCAGCATGTCATTATCCCGTTCCCCAAGTGTCAGCATGTCCTTATGCCGTCCCCCAAGTGTCAGCGTGTCATTATCCCGTCCTCCAAGTATCAGCGTGTCATTATCCCATCCCCCAAGTATCAGCATGTTATTATCCCGTTCCCCAAGTGTCAGCGTGTCATTATCCCGTCCCCCACGTGTCAGCGTGTCATTATCCCGTCCTCCAAGTATCAGCGTGTCATTATCCCATCCCCCAAGTATCAGCATGTCATTATCCCATCCCCCAAGTGTCAGCGTGTCATTATCCTGTCCCCCAAGTGTCAGCGTGTCATTATCCTGTCCCGCAAGAGTCAGCGTGTCATTATCCTGTCCCCCAAGTGTCAGCGTGTCATTATCCTGTCCCCCAAGTGTCAGCGTGTCATTATCCCGTCCTCCAAATATCAGCGTGTCATTATCCCATCCCCCAAGTGTCAGCCTGTCATTATCCCGTCCCCCAAGTATCAGCCTGTCATTATCCCATCCCCCAAGTGTCAGCGTGTCATTATCCCATCCCCCAAGTATCAGCATGTCATTATCCCATCCCCCAAGTGTCAGCGTGTCATTATCCCATCCCCCAAGTATCAGCCTGTCATTATCCCATTCCCCAAGTGTCAGCCTCTCCTTATGCCGTCCCCCAAGTGTCAGCGTGTCATTTTCGCGTCCCCCAAGTGTCAGCCTCTCCTTATGCCGTCCCCCAAGTATCAGCGTGTCATTATCCCGTCCCTCAAGTATCACCGTGTCATTATCCCGTCCCCCCAAGTTTCAGCGTGTCATTATCCCGTCCCCCAAGTATCAGTGGTCACTATCCTCCTCAACCAAGTATCAGCGTGTCATTATCCCGTCCCCCAAATGTCAGTGTGTCATTATCTGCCCCCAAGTGTGAGCGTGTCATTATCCCATCCCCCAAGTGTCAGCCTGTCATAATCCCGTCCTCCAAGTATCAGCGTGTCATTATGCCGTCCCCCAAGTGTGAGCGTGTCATTATGCCGTCCCCCAAGTGTCAGTGTGTCATTATCCCGTCCCCCAAGTGTGAGCGTGTCATTATCCCGTCCCCCCAAGTTTCAGCGTGTCATTATCCCGTCCCCCAAGTATCAGCGTCTCATTATCCCGTCCCCCAAGTATCAGTGGTCACTATCCTCCTCCCCCAAGTATCAGCGTGTCATTATCCCGTCCCCCAAGTATCACTGTGTCATTATCCCATCCCCCCAGTATCAGTGGTCACTATCCTGTCCCCAAAGTATCAGCGTGTCATTATCCCGTCCTCCAAGTATCAGCATGTCCTTATGCCGTCCCCCAAGTTTCAGTGTGTCATTATCCCGTCCCCCAAGTGTCAGCGTGTCTTTATGCCGTCCCCAAAGTGTCAGTGTTTCATTATCCCGTCCCCCAAGTGTCAGCGTGTCATTATCCCGTCCCCCAAGTTTCAGCGTGTCATTATCCCGTCCCCCAAGTATCAGCGTGTCATTATCCCGTCCCCCAAGTGTCAGCGTGTCATTATCCCGTCCCCCAAGTGTCAGTGTGTCATTATCCCGTCCCCCAAGTGTGAGCGTGTCATTATCCCGTCCCCCAAGTATCAGCGTGTCATTATGCCGTCCCCCAAGTGTCAGCGTGTCATTATCCTGTCCCCCAAGTGTCAGTGTCTCATTATCCCATCCACCAAGTGTCAGCTGTCATTATCCCGTCCCCCAAGTATCAGCTGTCATTATCCCGTCCCAAGAATCAGCGTGTCATTATCCCGTCCCCCAAGTATCAGCGTGTCATTATCCTTTCCTCCAAGTGTCAGCGTGTCATTATCCTGTCCCCCAAGTGTCAGCGTTTCATTATCCTGTCCCCCAAGTATCAGCATGTCATTATCCTGTCCCCCAAGTATCAGCGTGTCATCATCCCGTCCCCCAAGTATCAGCGTTTCATTATCCTGTCCCTCAAGTGTCAGCGTGTCATTATCCCGTCCCCCAAGTATCAGCGTGTCATTATCCTGTACCCCAAGTGTCAGCCTGTCATTATCCCGTCCCCCAAGTAGCAGCGTGTCATTATCCCGTCCCCCAAGTATCAACGTGTCATTATCCCGTCCCCCAAGTGTCAGTATGTCATTATCCCATCCCCCAAGTGTCAGCCTGTCATTATCCCGTCCCCCAAGGGTCAGCCTGTCATTATCCCATCCCCCAAGTGTCAGTCTGTCATTATCCCATCCCCCACGTGTCAGCGTGTCATTATCCCGTTCCCCAAGTGTCAGCGTGTCATTATCCCGTCCTCCAAGTATCAGCGTGTCATTATCCAGCCACCCAAGTGTCAACGCGTCATTATCCCGTCCCCCAAGTGTCAGAGTGTCACTATCCCATCCCCCCAGTGTCAGCGTGTCATTATCCCGTCCCCCAAGTATCAGCGTGTCATTATCTCGTCCCCCAAATATCAGCGTGTCATTATCCCGTCCCCCACGTGTCAGCCTGTCATTATCCCATCCCCCACGTGTCAGCGTGTCATTATCCCGTCCCCCAAGTATCAGCGTGTCATTATCCAGCCACTCAAGTATCAGCGTGTCATTATCCCGTCCCCCAAGTGTCAGAGTGTCATTATCCCATCCCCCCAGTGTCAGCGTGTCATTATCCCGTCCCCCAAGTATCAGCATGTCATTATCCCGTCCCCCAAGTGTCAGCGTGTCATTATCCCGCCCCCAAGTGTCAGCGTGTCATTATCCCGTCCCCCAAGTGTCGGCGTATCATTATCCCGTCCCCCAAGTGTCAGCTTGTCATTATCCCATCCCCCAAGTGTCAGCGTGTCATTATCCTGTCCCCAAAGTGTCAGCGTGTCATTATCCCGTCCCCCCAAGTGTCAGCGTGTCATTATCCCGTCCCCCAAGTATCAGCGTGTCATTATCCCATCCCCCAAGGGTCAGCGTGTCATTATCCCGTCCCCCCATTGTCAGCGTGTCATTATCCCGTCCCCCAAGTATCAGCGTGTCATTATCCCATCCCCCAAGTATCAGCGTGTCATTATCCTGTCCTCCAAGTGTCAGCGTCTCATTATCCTGTCCCCCAAGTATCAGCCTGTCATTATCCCGTCCCCCAAGTGTCGGCGTGTCATTATCCCGTCCCCCAAGTATCGATGTGTCATTATCCCGTCCCCCAAGTGTCAGCGTGTCATTATCCCGTCCCCCAAGTATCAGCATGTCATTATCCCGTCCACCAAGTGTCAGCGTGTCATTATCCCATCCCCCAAGTATCAGCATGTCATTATCCCGTCCACCAAGTATCAGCGTGTCTTCATCCCATCCCACATGTATCAGCGTGTCATTATCCCGTCCCCCCAAGTGTCAGCGTGTCATTATACCGCTCCCCAAGTATCAGTGTGTTATTATTTCGTCCCCAAGTGTCAATGTGTCATTATCCCGTCCCCCAAGTATCAGCGCGTCATTATCCCGTCCCCCAAGTGTCAATGTGTCATTATCCCGTCCCCCAAGTGTCAGCGTGTCATTATCCCGTCCCCCAAGTATCAGCGTGTCATTATCCCGTCCCCCAAGTATCAGTGTGTCATTATCCTGTTCCCCAAGTGTCAGCGTGTCCTTATGCCGTCCCCCAAGTGTCAGCGGGTAATTATCCCCTCCCCAAGTATCAGCGTGTCATTATCCCATCCCCCAAGTATCAGCATGTCATTATCCCGTCCCCCAAGTATCAGCATGTCATTATCCCGTCCCCAAGTATCAGCGTGTCATTATCCTGTCCCCCAAGTGTCAGCGTGTCATTATCCGGTCCCCCAAGTTTCAGCGTTTCATTATCCCGTCCCCCAAGTGTCAGCGTGTCATTATCCCGTCCCCCAAGTATCAGCGTGTCATTATCCCGTCCCCCAAGTGTCAGCGTGTCATTATCCTGTCCCCCCAAGTGTCAGCGTGTTATTATCCCGTCCCCCAAGTGTCAGCGTGTCATTATCCCGTCCCCCAAGTGTCAGCGTGTCATTATCCCGTCCCTCCAAGTATCAGCATGTCATTATCCCGTCCCCCAAGTGTCAGCGTGTCATTATCCCATCCCCCCAAGTGTCAGCGTGTCATTATCCCATCCCCCAAGTGACAGCGTGTCATTATCCCCTCCCCCAAGTGTCAGCGTGTCATTATCCCGTCCCCCAAGTGTCAGCGTGTCATTATTCCGTCCCCCAAGTATCAGCGTGTCATTATCCCATCCCCCAAGTGTCAGCGTGTCATTATCCCGTCCCCCAAGTGTCAGCGTGTCATTATCCCGTCCCTCCAAGAATCAGCGTGTCATTATCCCATCCCTTAAGTGTCAGTGTGTCATTATCCCGCCCCCCAAGTGTCAGCGTGTCATTATCCGGTCCCCCAAGTGTCAGCGTGTCATTATCCTGTCCCCCAAGTGTCAGCGTGTCATTATCCCGTCCCCCAAGTGTCAGCGTGTCATTATCCGGTCCCCCAAGTGTCAGCGTGTCATTATCCCGTCTCCCAAGTGTCAGCGTGTCATTTTCCCGTCCCCCAAGTGTCAGCGTGTCATTATCCCGTCTCCCAAGTGTCACCGTGTCATTATCCCGCCCCCCAAGTGTCAGCGTGTCATTATCCGGTCCCCCAAGTGTCAGCGTGTCATTATCCCGTCCCCCAAGTGTCAGCGTGTCATTATCCCGTCCCTCCAAGAATCAGCGTGTCATTATCCCGTCCCCCAAGTATCAGCGAGTTATTATCCCGTCCCCCAAGTATCGAAGTGTCATTATCCCGTCCCCCAAATGTCAGCGTGTCATTATCCCATCCCCCAACTGTCAGCGTGTCATTATCCCGTCCCCCAAGTGTCAGCGTGTCATTATACCGCCCCCCAAGTATCAGCGTGTCATTATCCCGTCCCCTAAGTGTCAGCGTGTCATTATCCCATCCCCCAAGTATCAGCGTGTCATTATCCTGCCCCCCAAGTATCAGCGTGTCTTTATTCCATCCCGCACTTATCAGCGTGTCATTATCCTGTCCCCCAAGTGTCAGGTGTCATTATCCCGTCTCCCCAAGTATCAGTGTGTCATTATCCCGTCCCCAAGTGTCAATGTGACATTATCCTGTCCCCCAAGTGTCTGCGTGTCATTATACCGTCCCCCAAATGTCAGCGTGTCATTATCCCCTCCCCAAGTATCAGCGTGTCATTATCCCGTCCCCGAAGTATCAGCGAGTCATTATCCCGTCCCCCAAGTGTCAGCGTGTCATTATCCCGTCCCCCAAATATCAGTGTGTCATTATTCCGTCCCTCAAGTATCAGCGTGTCATTATCCCATCCCCCAAGTGTCAGCATGTCATTATCCCGTCCCCCAAATATCAGCCTGTCATTATCCTGTCCCCCAAGTGTCAGCGTGTCATTATCCCGTCCCCCAAATATCAGTGTGTCATTATTCCGTCCCTCAAGTATCAGCGTGTCATTATCCTGTCCCCCAAGTGTCAGCGTGTCATTATCCCGTCCCCCCAAGTGTCAGCGTGTCATTATCCCGTCCCCCAAATATCAGTGTGTCATTATTCCGTCCCTCAAGTATCAGCGTGTCATTATCCCATCCCCCAAGTGTCAGCGTGTCATTATCCTGTCCCCCAAGTATCAGCGTGTCATTATCCCGTTCCCCAAATATCAGTGTGTCATTATTCCGTCCCCCAAGTATCAGCGTGTCATTATCCCGTCCCCCAAGTATCAGCGTGTCATTATCCTGTCCCCCAAGTATCAGCGTGTCATTATCCTGTCCCCCAAGTGTCAGCATGTCATTATCCCGTCCCCCAAATATCAGTGTGTCATTATTCCGTCCCTCAAGTATCAGCGTGTCATTATCCCGTCCCCCAAGTATCAGCGTGTCATTATCCCGTCCCCCAAGTATCAGCATGTCATTTTCCCATCCCCCCAAGTAGCAGCATGTCATTATCCCGTCCCCCAAGTTTCAGCGTGTCATTATCCCGTCCCGCAAGTGTCAGCGTGTCATTATGCCATCCCCCAAGTGTCAGCGTGTCATTATCCCGTCCCCCAAGTATCAGCGTGTCATTTTCGCATCCCGCAAGTATCAGTGTGTCTTTATCCCGTCCCCCCAAGTGTCAGCGTGTCATTATCCCGTCCCCCAAGTATCAGCATGTCATTTTCCCATCCCCCCAAGTAGCAGCATGTCATTATCCCGTCCCCCAAGTTTCAGCGTGTCATTATCCCGTCCCGCAAGTGTCAGCGTGTCATTATGCCATCCCCCAAGTGTCAGCGTGTCATTATCCCGTCCCCCAAGTATCAGCGTGTCATTTTCGCATCCCGCAAGTATCAGTGTGTCTTTATCCCGTCCCCCCAAGTGTCAGCGTGTCATTATCCTGTCCCCCCAAGTGTCATCGGGTCATTATCCCGTCCCCCAAGTGTCAGCGTGTCCTTATCTTGTACCCCAAGTATCAGTGTGTTATTATCCCGTCCCCCCAAGTATCAGCGTGTCATTATCCCATCCCCCAAGTGTCGGCGTGTCATTATCTCGTCCCCCCAGTATCAGCATATCATTGTCCCGTCCCCCAAGTATCAGCGTGTCATTATCCCGTCCCCCAAGTATCAGCGTGTCATTATCCCGTCCCCCAAGTATCAGCGTGTCATTATCCTGTCCCCCAAGTATCAGCGTGTCATTATCCCGTCCCCCAAGTATCAGCGTGTCATTATCCCGTCCCTCCAAGTATCAGCGTGTCATTATCCCATCCCCCAAGTATCAGCGTGTCATTATCCCGTCCCCCAAGTGTCAGCGTGTCATTATCCCATCCCCCAAGTATCAGCGTGTCATTATCCCGTCCCCCATGTATCAGCGTGTCATTATCCCGTCCCCCAAGTATCAGCGTGTCATTATCCTGTCCCCCAAGTATCAGCGTGTCATTATCCCGTCCCCCAAGTATCAGCGTGTCATTATCCCGTCCCTCCAAGTATCAGCGTGTCATTATCCCATCCCCCAAGTATCAGCGTGTCATTATCCCGTCCCCCAAGTATCAGCATGTCATTATCCCGTCCCCCAAGTGTCAGCGTGTCATTATCCCGTCCCCCAAGTATCAGCGTGTCATTATCCTGTCCCCCAAGTATCAGCGTGTCATTATCCCATCCCTCCAAGTATCATCGTGTCATTATCCCAACCCCCAAGTGTCAGCGTGTCATTATCCCATCCCCCAAGTATCAGCGTGTCATTATCCCGTCCCCCAAGTATCAGCATGTCATTATCCCGTCCCCCAAGTGTCAGCGTGTCATTATCCCGTCCCCCAAGTATCAGCGTGTCATTATCCTGTCCCCCAAGTATCAGCGTGTCATTATCCCATCCCTCCAAGTATCATCGTGTCATTATCCCATCCCCCAAGTATCAGCGTGTCATTATGCCGTCCCGCAAGTGTCAGCGTGTCATAATCCCGTCCCCCAAGTATCAGCGTGTCATTATCCAATCCCCCAAGTATCAGTGTGTCATTATTCCGTCCCCCAAGTATTAGCGTGTCATTATCCCGTCCCCCAAGTATCAGCGTGTCATTATCCCGTCCCTCCAAGTGTCAGCGTGTCATTATCCCGTCCCCCAAGTATCAGCGTGTCATTATCCCGTCCCCCCAAGTGTCAGCGTGTCATTATCCCATCCCCCAAGTGTCGGCGTGTCATTATCTCGTCCCCCAAGTGTCATTGTGTCATTATCCCGTCCCCCATGTATCAGCGTGTCATTATCCCGTCCCCCAAGTATCAGCGTGTCATTATCCTGTCCCCCAAGTATCAGCGTGTCATTATCCCATCCCTCCAAGTATCATCGTGTCATTATCCCAACCCCCAAGTGTCAGCGTGTCATTATCCCGTCCTCCAAGTATCAGCGTGTCATTATCCCGTCCCCCCAAGTGTCAGCGTGTCATTATCCTGTCCCCCAAGTATCAGCGTGTCATTATCCCGTCCCCCCAAGTGTCAGCATGTCGTTATACCGTCCCCCCAAGTGTCAGCGTGTCATTATCCCATCCCCCAAGTATCGGCGTGTCATTATCCCGTCCTCCAAGTTTCAGCATGTCATTATCCCAACCCCCAAGTGTCAGGGTGTCATTATCCCGTCCCCCAAGTATCATCGTGTCATTATCCTGTCCTCCAAGTGTCAGCGTGTCATTATTCTGTCCCCCAAGTATCAGCCTGTCATTATCCCGTCCCCCAATTGTCGGTGTGTCATTATCCCGTTCCCCAAATATCAGTCCGTAATTATCCTGTCCCCCAAGTATCAGCCTGTCATTATCCCGTCCCCCAAGTGTCAGTGTGCCATTATTCTGTCCCCCAAGTATTAGCGTGTCATTATCCCGGCCCCCAAGTGTCAGCGTGTCATTATCCCGTCCCCCAAGTGTCAGCGTGTCATTATCCTGTCCCCAAGTGTCAGCGGGTCATTATCCCATCCCCCAAGTGTCAGCGTGTCATTATCCCGTCCCCCAAGTGTCAGCGTGTCATTATCCCGTTCCCCCAAGTGTCAGCGTGTCATTATACCGCCCCCCAAGTATCAGCGTGTCATTATCCCGTCCCCTAAGTGTCAGCGTGTCATTATCCCGTCCCCCAAGTGTCAGCGTGTCATTATCCCATCCCCCAAGTGTCAGCGTGTCATTATCCCGTCCCCCAAGTGTCAGCGTGTCATTATCCCGTTCCCCCAAGTGTCAGCGTGTCATTATACCGCCCCCCAAGTATCAGCGTGTCATTATCCCGTCCCCCAAGTGTCAGCGTGTCATTATACAACCCCCCAAGTGTCAGCGTGTCATTATCCCGTCCCCCAAGTGTCAGCGTGTCATTATCCCATCCCCCAAGTATCAGCGTGTCATTATCCTGCCCCCCCAAGTGTCAGCGTGTCATTATACCGCTCCCCAAGTATCAGTGTGTCATTATCCCGTCCCCAAAGTATCAGCGTGTCTTTATCCCATCCCGCACGTATCAGCGTGTCATTATCCCGTCCCCCCAAGTGTCAGCGTGTCATTATCCCGTCCCCAAGTGTCAATGTGTCATTATCCCGTACCCCAAGTATCAGCGTGTCATTATCCCGTCCCCCAAGTGTCTGCGTGTCCTTATCCCGTCCCCCAAGTGTCAATGTGTCATTATCCCGTCCCCCAAGTATCAGCGTGTCATTATCCCGTCCCCCCAAGTGTCAGCGTATCATTATCCCGTCCCCCAAGTGTCGGTGTGTCATTATCCCGTCCCCCAAGTGTCGGCGTGTCCTTATCCCGTCCCCCAAGTGTCAATGTGTCATTATCCCGTCCCCCAAGTGCCATCGTGTCATTATCCCGTCCCCCAAGTATCAGCGTGTCATTATCCCGTCCCCCAAATGTCAGCGGGTAATTATCCCCTCCCCAAGTGTCAGCGTGTCATTATCCCGTCCCCAAGTATCAGCGTGTCATTATCCCGTCCCCCAAGTATCAGCGTGTCATTATCCCATCCCCCAAGTATCAGCATGTCATTATCCCGTCCCCCAAGTATCAGCATGTCATTATCCCGTCCCCAAGTATCAGCGTGTCATAATCCCATCCCCCAAGTATCAGTATGTCATTATCCCGTCCCCCAAGTATCAGCATGTCATTATCCTGTCCCCCAAGTGTCAGCATGTCATCATCCCGTCCTCCAAGTGTCAACGTGTCATTATCCGGTCCCCCAAGTGTCGGCGTGTCATTATCCCGTCCCCCAAGTGTCAGCGTGTCATTATTCCGTCCCCCAAGTATCAGCGTGTCATTATCCCATCCCCCAAGTGTCAGCGTGTCATTATCCCGTCCCCCAAGTGTCAGCGTGTCATTATCCCGTCCCTCCAAGAATCAGCGTGTCATTATCCCATCCCCCAAGTATCATCGTGTCATTATCCTGTCCTCCAAGTGTCAGCGTGTCATTATTCTGTCCCCCAAGTATCAGCCTGTCATTATCCCGTCCCCCAATTGTCGGTGTGTCATTATCCCGTTCCCCAAATATCAGTCCGTAATTATCCTGTCCCCCAAGTATCAGCCTGTCATTATCCCGTCCCCCAAGTGTCAGTGTGCCATTATTCTGTCCCCCAAGTATTAGCGTGTCATTATCCCGGCCCCCAAGTATCAGCGTGTCATTATCCCGTCCCCCAAGTGTCATTGTGTCATTATCCCGTCCCCCAAGTATCAGCGTGTCATTATCCCGTCCCCCAAGTGTCAGCGTGTCATTATCCCGTCCCCCAAGTGTCAGCGTGTCATTATCCTGTCCCCAAGTGTCAGCGGGTCATTATCCCATCCCCCAAGTGTCAGCGTGTCATTATCCCGTCCCCCAAGTGTCAGCGTGTCATTATCCCGTTCCCCCAAGTGTCAGCGTGTCATTATACCGCCCCCCAAGTATCAGCGTGTCATTATCCCGTCCCCTAAGTGTCAGCGTGTCATTATCCCGTCCCCCAAGTGTCAGCGTGTCATTATCCCATCCCCCAAGTGTCAGCGTGTCATTATCCCGTCCCCCAAGTGTCAGCGTGTCATTATCCCGTTCCCCCAAGTGTCAGCGTGTCATTATACCGTCCCCCAAGTATCAGCGTGTCATTATCCCGTCCCCCAAGTGTCAGCGTGTCATTATACAACCCCCCAAGTGTCAGCGTGTCATTATCCCGTCCCCCAAGTGTCAGCGTGTCATTATCCCATCCCCCAAGTATCAGCGTGTCATTATCCTGCCCCCCCAAGTGTCAGCGTGTCATTATACCGCTCCCCAAGTATCAGTGTGTCATTATCCCGTCCCCAAAGTATCAGCGTGTCTTTATCCCATCCCGCACGTATCAGCGTGTCATTATCCCGTCCCCCCAAGTATCAGCGTGTCATTATCCCGTCCCCAAGTGTCAATGTGTCATTATCCCGTACCCCAAGTATCAGCGTGTCATTATCCCGTCCCCCAAGTGTCTGCGTGTCCTTATCCCGTCCCCCAAGTGTCAATGTGTCATTATCCCGTCCCCCAAGTATCAGCGTGTCATTATCCCGTCCCCCCAAGTGTCAGCGTATCATTATCCCGTCCCCCAAGTGTCGGTGTGTCATTATCCCGTCCCCCAAGTGTCGGCGTGTCCTTATCCCGTCCCCCAAGTGTCAATGTGTCATTATCCCGTCCCCCAAGTGCCATCGTGTCATTATCCCGTCCCCCAAGTATCAGCGTGTCATTATCCCGTCCCCCAAATGTCAGCGGGTAATTATCCCCTCCCCAAGTATCAGCGTGTCATTATTCCGTCCCTCAAGTATCAGCGTGTCATTATCCCGTCCCCCAAGTATCAGCGTGTCATTATCCTGTTCCCCAAGTATCAGCGTGTCATTATCCTGTTCCCCAAGTATCAGCGTGTCATTATCCCGTCCCCAAGTATCAGCGTGTCATTATCCCGTCCCCCAAGTATCAGCGTGTCATTATCCCATCCCCCAAGTATCAGCATGTCATTATCCCGTCCCCCAAGTATCAGCATGTCATTATCCCGTCCCCAAGTATCAGCGTGTCATAATCCCATCCCCCAAGTATCAGCATGTCATTATCCCGTCCCCCAAGTATCAGCATGTCATTATCCTGTCCCCCAAGTGTCAGCATGTCATCATCCCGTCCTCCAAGTGTCAACGTGTCATTATCCGGTCCCCCAAGTGTCGGCGTGTCATTATCCCCTCCCCAAGTATCAGCGTGTCATTATTCCGTCCCTCAAGTATCAGCGTGTCATTATCCCGTCCCCCAAGTATCAGCGTGTCATTATCCTGTTCCCCAAGTATCAGCGTGTCATTATCCTGTTCCCCAAGTATCAGCGTGTCATTATCCCGTCCCCAAGTATCAGCGTGTCATTATCCCGTCCCCCAAGTATCAGCGTGTCATTATCCCATCCCCCAAGTATCAGCATGTCATTATCCCGTCCCCCAAGTATCAGCATGTCATTATCCCGTCCCCAAGTATCAGCGTGTCATAATCCCATCCCCCAAGTATCAGCATGTCATTATCCCGTCCCCCAAGTATCAGCATGTCATTATCCTGTCCCCCAAGTGTCAGCATGTCATCATCCCGTCCTCCAAGTGTCAACGTGTCATTATCCGGTCCCCCAAGTGTCAGCGTGTCATTATCCCGTCCCTCCAAGTGTCAACGTGTCATTATCCCGTCCCCCAAGTGTCGGCGTGTCATTATCCCGTCCCCCAAGTATCAGCGTGTCATTATCCCGTCCCCCAAGTTTCAGCGTTTCATTATCCTGTCCCCCCAAGTGTCAGCGTGTTATTATCCCGTCCCCCAAGTGTCAGCGCGTCATTATCCCGTCCCCCAAGTGTCAGCGTGTTATTATCCTGTCCCCCAAGTATCAGCGTGTCATTATCCCGTCCCCCAAGTGTCAGCGTGTCATTATCCCGTCCCCCAAGTATCAGCGTGTCATTATCCCGTCCCCCAAGTGTCAGAGTGTCATTATCCCGTCCCTCCAAGTATCAGCATGTCATTATCCCATCCCCCCAAGTGTGAGCGTGTCATTATCCCCTCCCCCAAGTGACAGCGTGTCATTATCCCGTCCCCCAAGTGTCAGCGTGTCATTATCCCGTCCCTCCAAGAATCAGCGTGTCATTATCCCGTCCCCCAAGTGTCAGCGTGTCATTATCCCATCCCTTAAGTGTCAGCGTGTCATTATCCCGTCCCCCAAGTATCAGCGAGTCATTATCCCGTCCCCCAAGTATCAGCATGTCATTATCCTGTCCCCCAAGTGTCTGCGTGTCCTTATCCCGTCCCCCAAGTGTCAATGTGTCATTATCCCGTCCCCCAAGTATCAGCGTGTCATTATCCCGTCCCCCAAATGTCAGCGGGTAATTATCCTGTTCCCCAAGTGTCAGCGTGTCCTTATGCCGTCCCCCAAGTGTCAGCGGGTAATTATCCCCTCCCCAAGTATCAGCCTGTCATTATCCCGTCCACCAAGTGTCAGCGTGTCATTATCCCATCCCCCAAGTATCAGCGTGTCATTATCCCGTCCACCAAGTGTCAGCGTGTCATTATCCCATCCCCCAAGTATCAGCATGTCATTATCCCATCCCCCAAGTGTCGGCGTGTCATTATCTCGTCCCCCCAGTATCAGCATATCATTATCCCGTCCCCCAAGTATCAGCGTGTCATTATCCCGTCCCTCCAAGTGTCAGCGTGCCATTATCCCATCCCCCAAGTGTCAGCGTGTCATTATCCCGTCCCCCAAGTGTCAGCGTGTCATTATCCCGTTCCCCCAAGTGTCAGCGTGTCATTATACCGCCCCCCAAGTATCAGCGTGTCATTATCCCGTCCCCCAAGTGTCAGCGTGTCATTATACAACCCCCCAAGTGTCAGCGTGTCATTATCCCGTCCCCCAAGTGTCAGCGTGTCATTATCCCATCCCCCAAGTATCAGCGTGTCATTATCCTGCCCCCCCAAGTATCAGTGTGTCATTATCCCGTCCCCCAAGTATCAGCGTGTCTTTATCCCATCCCCCAAGTATCAGCGTGTCATTATCCCGTCCCCAAGTGTCAATGTGTCATTATCCCGTACCCCAAGTATCAGCGTGTCATTATCCCGTCCCCCAAGTGTCTGCGTGTCCTTATCCCGTCCCCCAAGTGTCAATGTGTCATTATCCCGTCCCCCAAGTATCAGCGTGTCATTATCCCGTCCCCCCAAGTGTCAGCGTGTCATTATCCGGTCCCCCAAGTGTCGGTGTGTCATTATCCCGTCCCCCAAGTGTCGGTGTGTCATTATACGGTCCCCCAAGTGTCGGTGTGTCATTATCCCGTCCCCCAAGTATCAGCGTGTCATTATCCCGTCCCCCAAATGTCAGCGGGTAATTATCCCCTCCCCAAGTATCAGCGTGTCATTATTCCGTCCCTCAAGTATCAGCGTGTCATTATCCTGTTCCCCAAGTATCAGCGTGTCATTATCCTGTTCCCCAAGTATCAGCGTGTCATTATCCTGTTCCCCCAAGTGTCAGCGGGTAATTATCCCCTCCCCAAGTATCAGCGTGTCATTATCCCGTCCCCCAAGTATCAGCGTGTCATTATCCCATCCCCCAAGTATCAGCATGTCATTATCCCGTCCCCCAAGTATCAGCGTGTCATTATCCCATCCCCCAAGTATCAGCCTGTCATTATCCCATCCCCCAAGTATCAGCATGTCATTATCCCGTCCCCCAAGTATCAGCGTGTCATTATCCCATCCCCCAAGTATCAGCCTGTCATTATCCCGTCCCCCAAGTATCAGTGTGTCATTATCTCGTCCCCCAAGTATCAGCGTGTCATTATCTCGTCCCCCAAGTATCAGCGTGTCATTATCCTGTCCCCCAAGTGTCAGCATGTCATCATCCCGTCCTCCAAGTGTCAACGTGTCATTATCCGGTCCCCCAAGTGTCGGCGTGTCATTATCCCGTCCCCCAGGTGTCAGCGTGTCATTATCTCGTCCCCCAAGTATCAGCGTGTCATTATCCTGTCCCCCAAGTGTCAGCATGTCATCATCCCGTCCTCCAAGTGTCAACGTGTCATTATCCGGTCCCCCAAGTGTCGGCGTGTCATTATCCCGTCCCCCAAGTATCAGCGTGTCATTATCCCGTCCCTCCAAGTGTCAACGTGTCATTATCCCGTCCCCCAAGTGTCGGCGTGTCATTATCCCGTCCCCCAAGTATCAGCGTGTCATTATCCCGTCCCCCAAGTTTCAGCGTTTCATTATCCTGTCCCCCAAGTGTCAGCGTGTCATTATCCCGTCCCCCAAGTATCAGCGTGTCATTATCCCGTCCCCCAAGTGTCAGCGTGTCATTATCCTGTCCCCCCAAGTGTCATCGTGTTATTATCCCGTCCCCCAAGTGTCAGCGTGTCATTATCCCGTCCCTCCAAGTATCAGCATGTCATTATCCCATCCCCCCAAGTGTGAGCGTGTCATTATCCCATCCCCCAAGTGACAGCGTGTCATTATCCCCTCCCCCAAGTGTCAGCGTGTCATTATCCCGTCCCCCAAGTGTCAGCGTGTCATTATCCCGTCCCTCCAAGAATCAGCGTGTCATTATCCCGTCCCCCAAGTGTCAGCGTGTCATTATCCCATCCCTTAAGTGTCAGCGTGTCATTATCCTGTCCCCCAAGTATCAGCGAGTCATTATCCCGTCCCCCAAGTATCAGCGTGTCATTATCCCGTCCACCAAGTGTCAGCGTGTCATTATCCCATCCCCCAAGTATCAGCATGTCATTATCCCGTCCCCCAAGTATCAGCATGTCATTATCCCGTCCCCAAGTATCAGCGTGTCATTATCCCGTCCCCCCAAGTGTCAGCGTGTCATTATCCCGTCCCCCCAAGTATCAGCGTGTCATTATCCCATCCCCCAAGTGTCGGCGTGTCATTATCTCGTCCCCCCAGTATCAGCATATCATTATCCCGTCCCCCAAGTATCAGCGTGTCATTATCCCGTCCCTCCAAGTGTCAGCGTGCCATTATTCCATCCCCCAAGTGTCAGCGTGTCATTATCCCGTCCCCCCAAGTGTCAGCGTGTCATTATCCCGTCCCCCCAAGTGTCAGCGTGTCATTATCTTGTCCCCCAAGTGTCAGCGTGTCATTATCTCGTCCCCCAAGTGTCATTGTGTCATTATCCCGTCCCCCATGTATCAGCGTGTCATTTTCCCGTCCCCCAAGTATCAGCGTGTCATTATCCTGTCCCCCAAGTATCAGCATGTCATTATCCCGTCCCCCAAGTATTAGCGTGTCATTATCCCGTCCCCCAAGTATCAGCGTGTCATTGTCCCATCCCTCCAAGTGTCAGCGTGTCATTATCCCGTCCCCCAAGTATCAGCGTGTCATTATCCCGTCCCCCCAAGTGTCAGCGTGTCATTATCCCATCCCCCAAGTGTCGGCGTGTCATTATCTCGTCCCCCAAGTGTCATTGTGTCATTATCCCGTCCCCCATGTATCAGCGTGTCATTATCCCGTCCCCCATGTATCAGCGTGTCATTATCCCGTCCCCCAAGTATCAGTGGTCACTATCCTGTCCCCCAAGTATCAGCGTGTCATTATCCCGTCCTCCAAGTATCAGCCTCTCATTATCCTGTCCCCCAAGTGTCAGCGTGTCATTATCCCGTCCCCCAAGTATCAGCGTGTCATTATCCTGTCCCCCAAGTGTCAGCGTGTCATTATCCCGTCCCCCATGTGTCAGCATGTCATTATCCCATCCCCCAAGTGTCAGCGTGTCATTATCCCGTCCCTCAAGTGTCAGCGTGTCCTTATGCCGTCCCCCAAATGTCAGTGTGTCATTATCCCGTCCCCCAAGTGTCAGTGTGTCATTATCCCGTCCCCCAAGTGTCAGCGTGTCATTATCCTGTTCCCCAAGTATCAGTGTGTCATTATCCTATCCCCCAAGTATCAGCGTGTCATTATCCCGTCCCCAAAGTATCAGCGTGTCATTATCCTGTCCCCCAAGTGTCAGCATGTCATTATCCCGTTCCCTAAGTGTCTGCCTGTCATTATCCCGTCCCCCAAGTGTCAGCGTGTCATTATCCTGTCCCCCAAGTGTCAGCGTGTTATTATCCCGTCCCCCAAGTGTCAGCATGTCATTATCCCTTCCCCCAAGTATCAGCGTGTCATTATCCCGTCCCCCAAGTAACAGCGTGTCATTATCCCGTCCCCCAAGTGTCAGTGTGTCATTATCTGCTCCCAAGTGTCAGCCTGTCATTATCCCGCCCCCAAAGTATCAGCGTGTCATTATCCCGTCCTCCAAGTATCAGCGTGTCATTATCCTGTCCCCCAAGTATCAGCCTGTCCTTATCCCGTCCCCCAAGTGTCAGCGTGTCATTATCCCGTCCCCCAAGTATCAGCGTGTCATTATGCCGTCCCCCAAGTGTCAGCGTGTCATTATCCTGTCCCCCAAGTGTCAGCGTGTCATTATCCCGTCCCCCAAGTATCAGCATGTCATTATCCTGTCCCCCAAGTAACAGCCTGTCATTATCCCGTCCCCCAAGTGTCAGTGTGTCATTATCTGCCCCCAAGTGTCAGTGTGTCATTATCCCGTCCCCCAAGTATCAGCCTGTCATTATCCCGCCCCCCAAGTATCAGCGTGTCATTATCCTGTCCCCCAAGTATCAGCGTGTCATTATCCTGTCCCCCAAGTGTCAGCGTGTCATTATCCCGTCCCCCAAGTATCAGCATGTCATTATCCTGTCCCCCAAGTAACAGCCTGTCATTATCCCGTCCCCCAAGTGTCAGTGTGTCATTATCTGCCCCAAGTGTCAGTGTGTCATTATCCCGTTCCCCAAGTGTCAATGTGTCATTATCTGCTCCCAAGTGTCAGCCTGTCATTATCCCGTCCCCCAAGTCTTAGTGTGTCATTATCCCGTCCCCCAAGTGTGAGCGTGTCATTATCTCGTCCCCCAAATATCAGCGTGTCATTATGCCGTCCCGCAAGTGTCAGTGTGTCATTATCCGGTCCCCCAAGTATCAGCGTGTCATTATCCTGTCCCCCAAGTATCAGCATGTCATTATCCCATCCTCCAAGTATCAGCGTGTCATTATCCCATCCCCCAAGTATCAGCATGTCATTATCCCGTTCCCCAAGTGTCAGCCTCTCCTTATGCCGTCCCCCAAGTATCAGCCTGTCATTATCCCGTCCCCCAAGTGTCAGCGTGTCATTGTCCCGTCCCCCAAGTGTCAGCGTGTCATTATCCTGTCCCCCAAGAGTCAGCGTGTCATTATCCTGTCCCCCAAGTGTCAGCGTGTCATTATCCTGTCCCCCAAGTGTCAGCGTGTCATTATCCCGTCCTCCAAGTATCAGCGTGTCATTATCCCATCCCCCAAGTGTCAGCCTGTCATTATCCCGTCCCCCAAGTATCAGCCTGTCATTATCCCATCCCCCAAGTGTCAGCGTGTCATTATCCCATCCCCCAAGTATCAGCATGTCATTATCCCGTTCCCCAAGTGTCAGCCTCTCCTTATGCCGTCCCCCAAGTGTCAGCGTGTCATTATCCCGTCCCCCAAGTGTCAGTGTGTCATTGTCCCGTCCCCCAAGTGTCAGCGTGTCATTGTCCCGTCCCCCAAGTATCAGCCTGTCATTATCCCATCCCCCAAGTGTCAGCGTGTCATTGTCCCGTCCCCCAAGTGTCAGCGTGTCATTATCCTGTCCCCCAAGAGTCAGCGTGTCATTATCCTGTCCCCCAAGTGTCAGCGTGTCATTATCCTGTCCCCCAAGTGTCAGCGTGTCATTATCCCGTCCTCCAAGTATCAGCGTGTCATTATCCCATCCCCCAAGTGTCAGCCTGTCATTATCCCGTCCCCCAAGTATCAGCCTGTCATTATCCCATCCCCCAAGTGTCAGCGTGTCATTATCCCGTCCCCCAAGTGTCAGCGTGTCATTGTCCCGTCCCCCAAGTGTCAGCGTGTCATTATCCTGTCCCCCAAGAGTCAGCGTGTCATTATCCTGTCCCCCAAGTGTCAGCGTGTCATTATCCTGTCCCCCAAGTGTCAGCGTTTCATTATCCCGTCCTTCAAGTATCAGCGTGTCATTATCCCATCCCCCAAGTGTCAGCCTGTCATTATCCCGTCCCCCAAGTATCAGCCTGTCATTATCCCATCCCCCAAGTATCAGCATGTCATTATCCCGTTCCCCAAGTGTCAGCCTCTCCTTATGCCGTCCCCCAAGTGTCAGCGTGTCATTATCCCATCCCCAAAGTGTCCGCGTGTCATTGTCCCGTCCCCCAAGTGTCAGCGTGTCATTATCCCGTCCCCCAAGTGTCAGCCTGTCATTATCCTGTCCCCCAAGTGTCAGCGTGTCATTATCCCGTCCCCCAAGTGTCAGCCTGTCATTATCCCGTCCCCCAAGTGTCAGCGTGTCATTATCCCGTCCCCCAAGTATCAGCGTGTCATTATCCCATCCCCCAAGTATCAGCCTGTCATTATCCCGTCCCCCAAGTGTCAGCGTGTCATTATCCTGTCCCCCAAGTATCAGCCTGTCATTATCCCGTCCCCCAAGTATCAGCGTGTCATTATCCTGTCCCCCAAGTATCAGCCTATCATTATCCCGTCCCCCAAGTGTCAGCATGTCATTATCCCGTCCCTCAAGTATCACCGTGTCATTGTCCCGTCCCCCAAGTGTCAGCGTGTCATTATCCTGTCCCCCAAGTGTCAGCGTGTCATTATCCCGTCCCCCAAATGTCAGTGTGTCATTATCTGCCCCCAAGTGTGAGCGTGTCATTATCCCATCCCCCAAGTGTCAGCCTGTCATAATCCCGTCCTCCAAGTATCAGCGTGTCATTATGCCGTCCCACCAGTGTCAGTGTGTCATTATCCCGTCCCCCAAGTGTCAGCGTGTCATTATCCCGTCCCCCAAGTGTGAGCGTGTCATTATCCCGTCCCCCCAAGTTTCAGCGTGTCATTATCCCATCCCCCAAGTGTCAGTGGTCACTATCCTCCTTCCCCAAGTATCAGCGTGTCATTATCCTGTCCCCAAAGTATCAGCGTGTCTTTATCCCGTCCTCCAAGTATCAGCATGTCCTTATGCCGTCCCCCAAGTGTCAGTGTGTCATTATCCTGTCCCCCAAGTGTCAGCATGTCTTTATGCCGTCCCCAAAGTGTCAGTGTGTCATTATCCCGTCCCCCAAGTGTCAGCGTGTCATTATCCCGCCCCCCAGGTTTCAGCGTGTCATTATCCTGTCCCCCAAGTGTCAGCGTGTCATTATCTCGTCCCCCAAGTATCAGCATGTCATTATCCCGTCCCCCAAGTGTCAGCCTGTCATTATCCCATCCTCCAAGTATCAGCGTGTCATTATGCTGTCCCCCAAGTGTCAGCGTGTCATTATCCCGTCCCCCAAGTGTCAGTGTGTCATTATCCCGTCCCCCAAGTGTGAGCGTGTCATTATCCGGTCCCTCAAGTATCAGCGTGTCATTATGCCGTCCCCCAAGTGTCAGTGTGTCATTATCCGGTCCCCCAAGTGTCAGCGTGTCATTATTCTGTCCCCCAAGTATCAGCGTGTCATTATCCTGTCCTCCAAGTGTCAGCGTGTCATTATCCTGTCCCCCAAGTATCAGCGTGTCATTATCCTGTCCCCAAAGTGTCAGCGTGTCATTATCCCGTCCCCTCAAGTGTGAGCGTGTCATTATCCCGTCCCCCAAGTATCAGCGTGTCATTATGCCGTCCCCCAAGTGTCAGTGTGTCATTATCCCGTCCCCCAAGTATCAGCGTGTCATTATGCCGTCCCCCAAGTGTCAGCGTGTCATTATCCTGTCTTCCAAGTGTCAGTGTGTCATTATCCCATCCACCAAGTGTCAGTGTGTCATTATCCCGTCCCCCAAGTATCAGCTGTCATTATCCCGTCCCAAGAATCAGCGAGTCATTATCCCGTCCCCCAAGTATCAGCGTGTCATTATCCTTTCCTCCAAGTGTCAGCGTGTCATTATCCTGTCCCCCAAGTATCAGCGTGTCATTATCCTGTCCCCCAAGTATCAGCGTGTCATTATCCTGTCCCCCAAGTATCAGCATGTCATTATCCTGTCCCCCAAGTATCAGCGTGTCATTATCCCGTCCCCCGAGTGTCAGCGTGTCATTATCCCGTCCCCCAAGTATCAGCGTGTCATTATCCCGTCCCCCAAGTGTCACCGTGTCATTATCCCGTCCCCCAAGTATCAGCATGTCATTATCCCGTCCCCCAAGTATCACCGTGTCATTATCCCGTCCCCCAAGTATCAGCGTTTCATTATCCTGTCCCTCAAGTGTCAGCGTGTCATTATCCCGTCCCCCAAGTGTCAGCCTGTCATTATCCCGTCCCCCAAGTAGCAGCGTGTCATTATCCTGCCCCCCAAGTATCAGCGTGTCTTTATTCCATCCCGCACTTATCAGCGTGTCATTATCCTGTCCCCCAAGTGTCAGTGTGTCATTATCCCGTCCCCAAGTGTCAATGTGACATTATCCTGTCCCCCAAGTGTCTGCGTGTCATTATACCGTCCCCCAAATGTCAGCGTGTCATTATCCCCTCCCCAAGTATCAGCGTGTCATTATCCCGTCCCCCAAGTATCAGCGAGTCATTATCCCGTCCCCCAAGTGATAGCGTGTCATTATCCCGTCCCCCAAATATCAGTGTGTCATTATTCCGTCCCTCAAGTATCAGCGTGTCATTATCCTGTCCCCCAAGTGTCAGCATGTCATTATCCCGTCCCCCAAATATCAGTGTGTCATTATTCCGTCCCTCAAGTATCAGCGTGTCATTATCCTGTCCCCCAAGTATCAGCGTGTCATTATCCCATCCCCCAAATATCAGTGTGTCATTATTCCGTCCCTCAAGTATCAGCGTGTCATTATCCCGTCCCCCAAGTATCAGCGTGTCATTATCCCGTCCCCCAAGTATCAGCGTGTCATTATCCTGTCCCCCAAGTATCAGCGTGTCATTATCCTGTCCCCCAAGTGTCAGCATGTCATTATCCCGTCCCCCAAATATCAGTGTGTCATTATTCCGTCCCTCAAGTATCAGCGTGTCATTATCCCGTCCCCCAAGTATCAGCGTGTCATTATCCCGTCCCCCAAGTGTCAGCGTGTCATTATCCCGTCCCCCAAGTATCAGCATGTCATTTTCCCATCCCCCCAAGTAGCAGCATGTCATTATCCCGTCCCCCAAGTTTCAGCGTGTCATTATCCCGTCCCGCAAGTGTCAGCGTGTCATTATGCCATCCCCCAAGTGTCAGCGTGTCATTATCCCGTCCCCCAAGTATCAGCGTATCATTTTCGCATCCCGCAAGTATCAGTGTGTCTTTATCCCGTCCCCCCAAGTGTCAGCGTGTCATTATCCTGTCCCCCCAAGTGTCATCGGGTCATTATCCCGTCCCCCCAAGTATCAGCGTGTCATTATCCCATCCCCCAAGTGTCGGCGTGTCATTATCTCATCCCCCCAGTATCAGCATATCATTGTCCCGTCCCCCAAGTATCAGCGTGTCATTATCCCGTCCGTCCAAGTGTCAGCGTGCCATTATTCCATCCCCCAAGTGTCAGCGTGTCATTATCTCGTCCCCCAAGTGTCATTGTGTCATTATCCCGTCCCCCATGTATCAGCGTGTCATTATCCCGTCCCCCAAGTATCAGCGTGTCATTATCCTGTCCCCCAAGTATCAGCGTGTCATTATCCCGTCCCCCAAGTATCAGCGTGTCATTATCCCGTCCCTCCAAGTATCAGCGCGTCATTATCCCATCCCCCAAGTATCAGCGTGTCATTATCCCGTCCCCCAAGTGTCAGCGTGTCATTATCCCATCCCCCAAGTATCAGCGTGTCATTATCCCGTCCCCCAAGTATCAGCATGTCATTATCCCGTCCCCCAAGTGTCAGCGTGTCTTTATCCCGTCCCCCAAGTATCAGCGTGTCATTATCCTGTCCCACAAGTATCAGCGTGTCATTATCCCATCCCTCCAAGTATCATCGTGTCATTATCCCAACCCCCAAGTGTCAGCGTGTCATTATCCCATCCCCCAAGTATTAGCGTGTCATTATCCCGTCCCCCAAGTATCAGCATGTCATTATCCCGTCCCCCAAGTGTCAGCGTGTCATTATCCCGTCCCCCAAGTATCAGCGTGTCATTATCCTGTCCCCCAAGTATCAGCGTGTCATTATCCCATCCCTCCAAGTATCATCGTGTCATTATCCCATCCCCCAAGTATCAGCGTGTCATTATGCCGTCCCGCAAGTGTCAGCGTGTCATAATCCCGTCCCCCAAGTATCAGCGTGTCATTATCCCATCCCCCAAGTATCAGTGTGTCATTATCCCGTCCCCCAAGTATTAGCGTGTCATTATCCGGTCCCCCAAGTATCAGCGTGTCATTATCCCGTCCCTCCAAGTGTCAGCGTGTCATTATCCCGTCCCCCAAGTATCAGCGTGTCATTATCCCGTCCCCCCAAGTGTCAGCGTGTCATTATCCCATCCCCCAAGTATCGGCGTGTCATTATCTCGTCCCCCAAGTGTCATTGTGTCATTATCCCGTCCCCCATGTATCAGCGTGTCATTATCCCGTCCGCCAAGTATCAGCGTGTCATTATCCCGTCCCCCAAGTATCAGCCTGTCATTATCCCAACCCCCAAGTGTCAGCGTGTCATTATCCCGTCCTCCAAGTATCAGCGTGTCATTATCCCGTCCCTCCAAGTGTCAGCGTGTCATTATCCTGTCCCCCAAGTATCAGCGTGTCATTATCCCGTCCCCCCAAGTGTCAGCATGTCGTTATACCGTCCCCCCAAGTGTCAGCGTGTCATTATCCCATCCCCCAAGTATCGGCGTGTCATTATCCCGTCCTCCAAGTTTCAGCATGTCATTATCCCAACCCCCAAGTGTCAGGGTGTCATTATCCCGTCCCCCAAGTATCATCGTGTCATTATCCTGTCCTCCAAGTGTCAGCATGTCATTATCCCGTCCTCCAAGTGTCAGCGTGTCATTATCCTGTCCCCCCAAGTATCAGCGTGTCATTATTCTGTCCCCCAAGTATCAGCCTGTCATTATCCCGTCCCCCAATTGTCGGTGTGTCATTATCCCGTTCCCCAAATATCAGTCCGTAATTATCCTGTCCCCCCAAGTATCAGCCTGTCATTATCCCGTCCCCCAAGTGTCAGTGTGCCATTATTCTGTCCCCCAAGTATTAGCGTGTCATTATCCCGTCCCCCAAGTGTCATTGTGTCATTATCCCGTCCCCCAAGTATCAGCGTGTCATTATCCCGTCCCCCAGGTGTCAGCGTGTCATTATCCCGTCCCTCCAAGTATCAGCGTGTCATTATCCCGTCCCCCAAGTGTCAGCGTGTCATTATCCTGTCCCCAAGTATCAGCGTGTCATTATCCCGTCCCCCAAGTATCAGCGTGTCAATATCCCGTCCCCCAAGTGTCAGCGGGTCATTATCCCATCCCCCAAGTGTCAGCGTGTCATTATCCCGTCCCCCAAGTGTCAGCGTGTCATTATCCCGTTCCCCCAAGTGTCAGCGTGTCATTATACCGACCCCCAAGTATCAGCGTGTCATTATCCCGTCCCCTAAGTGTCAGCGTGTCATTATACAACCCCCCAAGTGTCAGCGTGTCATTATCCCGTCCCCCAAGTGTCAGCGTGTCATTATCCCATCCCCCAAGTGTCAGCGTGTCATTATCCCGTCCCCCAAGTGTCAGCGTGTCATTATACCGCCCCCCAAGTATCAGCGTGTCATTATCCCGTCCCCCAAGTGTCAGCGTGTCATTATACAACCCCCCAAGTGTCAGCGTGTCATTATCCCGTCCCCCAAGTGTCAGCGCGTCATTATCCCATCCCCCAAGTATCAGCGTGTCATTATCCTGCCCCCCCAAGTGTCAGCGTGTCATTATACCGCTCCCCAAGTATCAGTGTGTCATTATCCCGTCCCCCAAGTATCAGCGTGTCTTTATCCCATCACGCACGTATCAGCGTGTCATTATCCCGTCCCCCCAAGTATCAGCGTGTCATTATCCCGTCCCCAAGTGTCAATGTGTCATTATCCCGGACCCCAAGTATCAGCGTGTCATTATCCCGTCCCCCAAGTGTCTGCGTGTCCTTATCCCGTCCCCCAAGTGTCAATGTGTCATTATCCCGTCCCCCAAGTATCAGCGTGTCATTATCCCGTCCCCCCAAGTGTCAGCGTGTCATTATCCCGTCCCCCAAGTGTCGGTGTGTCATTATCCCGTCCCCCAAGTGTCGGCGTGTCCTTATCCCGTCCCCCAAGTGTCAATGTGTCATTATCCCGTCCCCCAAGTGCCATCGTGTCATTATCCCGTCCCCCAAGTGTCTGCGTGTCCTTATCCCGTCCCCCAAGTGTCAATGTGTCATTATCCCGTCCCCCAAGTATCAGCGTGTCATTATCCCGTCCCCCCAAGTGTCAGCGTGTCATTATCCCGTCCCCCAAGTGTCGGTGTGTCATTATCCCGTCCCCCAAGTGTCGGCGTGTCCTTATCCCGTCCCCCAAGTGTCAATGTGTCATTATCCCGTCCCCCAAGTGCCATCGTGTCATTATCCCGTCCCCCAAGTATCAGCGTGTCATTATCCCGTCCCCCAAGTATCAGCGTGTCATTATCCCGTCCCCCAAATGTCAGCGGGTAATTATCCCCTCCCCAAGTATCAGCGTGTCATTATTCCGTCCCTCATGTATCAGCGTGTCATTATCCCGTCCCCCAAGTATCAGCGTGTCATTATCCTGTTCCCCAAGTATCAGCGTGTCATTATCCTGTTCCCCAAGTATCAGCGTGTCATTATCCCGTCCCCAAGTATCAGCGTGTCATTATCCCGTCCCCCAAGTATCAGCGTGTCATTATCCCATCCCACAAGTATCAGCATGTCATTATCCCGTCCCCCAAGTATCAGCATGTCATTATCCCGTCCCCAAGTATCAGCGTGTCATTATCCCATCCCCCAAGTATCAGCATGTCATTATCCTGTCCCCCAAGTGTCAGCATGTCATCATCCCGTCCTCCAAGTGTCAACGTGTCATTATCCGGTCCCCCAAGTGTCGGCGTGTCATTATCCCGTCCCCCAGGTGTCAGCGTGTCATTATCCCGTCCCTCCAAGTGTCAACGTGTCATTATCCCGTCCCCCAAGTGTCGGCGTGTCATTATCCCGTCCCCCAAGTATCAGCGTGTCATTATCCCGTCCCCCAAGTTTCAGCGTTTCATTATCCTGTCCCCCAAGTGTCAGCGTGTCATTATCCCGTCCCCCAAGTATCAGCGTGTCATTATCCCGTCCCCCAAGTGTCAGCGTGTCATTATCCCGTCCCCCAAGTATCAGCGTATCATTTTCGCATCCCGCAAGTATCAGTGTGTCTTTATCCCGTCCCCCCAAGTGTCAGCGTGTCATTATCCTGTCCACCCAAGTGTCATCGGGTCATTATCCCGTCCCCCAAGTGTCAGCGTGTCCTTATCTTGTACCCCAAGTATCAGTGTGTTATTATCCCGTCCCCCCAAGTATCAGCGTGCCATTATTCCATCCCCCAAGTGTCAGCGTGTCATTATCTCGTCCCCCAAGTGTCATTGTGTCATTATCCCGTCCCCCATGTATCAGCGTGTCATTATCCCGTCCCCCAAGTATCAGCGTGTCATTATCCTGTCCCCCAAGTATCAGCGTGTCATTATCCCGTCCCCCAAGTATCAGCGTGTCATTATCCCGTCCCTCCAAGTATCAGCGCGTCATTATCCCATCCCCCAAGTATCAGCGTGTCATTATCCCGTCCCCCAAGTGTCAGCGTGTCATTATCCCATCCCCCAAGTATCAGCGTGTCATTATCCCGTCCCCCAAGTATCAGCATGTCATTATCCCGTCCCCCAAGTGTCAGCGTGTCATTATCCCGTCCCCCAAGTATCAGCGTGTCATTATCCTGTCCCTCCAAGTATCAGCGTGTCATTATCCCGTCCCCCAAGTATCAGCATGTCATTATCCCGTCCCCCAAGTGTCAGCGTGTCATTATCCCGTCCCCCAAGTATCAGCGTGTCATTATCCTGTCCCCCAAGTATCAGCGTGTCATTATCCCATCCCTCCAAGTATCATCGTGTCATTATCCCATCCCCCAAGTGTCAGCGTGTCATAATCCCGTCCCCCATGTATCAGCGTGTCATTATCCCATCCCCCAAGTATCAGTGTGTCATTATCCCGTCCCCCAAGTATTAGCGTGTCATTATCCCGTCCCCCAAGTATCAGCGTGTCATTATCCCGTCCCTCCAAGTGTCAGCGTGTCATTATCCCGTCCCCCAAGTATCAGCGTGTCATTATCCCGTCCCCCCAAGTGTCAGCGTGTCATTATCCCATCCCCCAAGTATCGGCGTGTCATTATCTCGTCCCCCAAGTGTCATTGTGTCATTATCCCGTCCCCCATGTATCAGCGTGTCATTATCCCGTCCCCCAAGTGTCAGCGTGTCATTATCCTGTCCCCCAAGTATCAGCGTGTCATTTTCCCATCCCTCCAAGTATCATCGTGTCATTATCCCAACCCCCAAGTGTCAGCGTGTCATTATCCCGTCCTCCAAGTATCAGCGTGTCATTATCCCGTCCCCCCAAGTGTCAGCGTGTCATTATCCTGTCCCCCAAGTATCAGCGTGTCATTATCCCGTCCCCCCAAGTGTCAGCATGTCGTTATACCGTCCCCCCAAGTGTCAGCGTGTCATTATCCCATCCCCCAAGTATCGGCGTGTCATTATCCCGTCCTCCAAGTTTCAGCATGTCATTATCCCAACCCCCAAGTGTCAGGGTGTCATTATCCCGTCCCCCAAGTGTCATCGTGTCATTATCCTGTCCTCCAAGTGTCAGCGTGTCATTATCCTGTCCCCCCAAGTATCAGCCTGTCATTATCCTGTCCCCCAATTGTCGGTGTGTCATTATCCCGTTCCCCAAATATCAGTCCGTAATTATCCTGTCCCCCCAAATATCAGCCTGTCATTATCCCGTCCCCCAAGTGTCAGTGTGCCATTATTCTGTCCCCCAAGTATTAGCGTGTCATTATCCCATCCCTCCAAGTATCATCGTGTCATTATCCCATCCCCCAAGTATCAGCGTGTCATTATGCCGTCCCGCAAGTGTCAGCGTGTCATAATCCCGTCCCCCAAGTATCAGCGCGTCATTATCCCATCCCCCAAGTATCAGCGTGTCATTATCCCGTCCCCCAAGTGTCAGCGTGTCATTATCCCATCCCCCAAGTATCAGCGTGTCATTATCCCGTCCCCCAAGTATCCGCATGTCATTATCCCGTCCCCCAAGTGTCAGCGTGTCATTATCCCGTCCCCCAAGTATCATCGTGTCATTATCCTGTCCCCCAAGGATCAGCGTTTCATTATCCCGTCCCCCAAGTATCAGCGTGTCATTATCCCGTCCCCCAAGTATCAGCATGTCATTATCCCGTCCCCCAAGTGTCAGCGTGTCATTATCCCATCCCCCAAGTATCAGCGTGTCATTATCCTGTCCCCCAAGTATCAGCGTGTCATTATCCCATCCCTCCAAGTATCATCGTGTCATTATCCCATCCCCCAAGTATCAGCGTGTCATTATGCCGTCCCGCAAGTGTCAGCATGTCATAATCCCGTCCCCCAAGTATCAGCGTGTCATTATCCCATCCCCCAAGTATCAGTGTGTCATTATCCCATCCCCCAAGTATTAGCGTGTCATTATCCCGTCCCCCAAGTATCAGCGTGTCATTATCCCGTCCCTCCAAGTGTCAGCGTGTCATTATCCCGTCCCCCAAGTATCAGCGTGTCATTATCCCGTCCCCCCAAGTGTCAGCGTGTCATTATCCCGTCCCCCAAGTATTAGCGTGTCATTATCCCGTCCCCCAAGTATCAGCGTGTCATTATCCCGTCCCTCCAAGTGTCAGCGTGTCATTATCCCGTCCCCCAAGTATCAGCGTGTCATTATCCCGTCCCCCCAAGTGTCAGCGTGTCATTATCCCATCCCCCAAGTATCGGCGTGTCATTATCTCGTCCCCCAAGTGTCATTGTGTCATTATCCCGTCCCCCATGTATCAGCGTGTCATTATCCCGTCCCCCAAGTGTCAGCGTGTCATTATCCTGTCCCCCAAGTATCAGCGTGTCATTATCCCATCCCTCCAAGTATCATCGTGTCATTATCCCGTCCTCCAAGTGTCAGCGTGTCATTATCCCGTCCTCCAAGTATCAGCGTGTCATTATCCTGTCCCCCAAGTATCAGCGTGTCATTATCCCGTCCCCCCAAGTGTCAGCATGTCGTTATACCGTCCCCCCAAGTGTCAGCGTGTCATTATCCCATCCCCCAAGTATCGGCGTGTCATTATCCCGTCCTCCAAGTTTCAGCATGTCATTATCCCAACCCCCAAGTGTCAGGGTGTCATTATCCCGTCCCCCAAGTATCATCGTGTCATTATCCTGTCCTCCAAGTGTCAGCGTGTCATTATTCTGTCCCCCCAAGTATCAGCCTGTCATTATCCCGTCCCCCAAGTGTCAGTGTGCCATTATCCCATCCCTCCAAGTATCATCGTGTCATTATCCCATCCCCCAAGTATCAGCGTGTCATTATGCCGTCCCGCAAGTGTCAGCGTGTCATAATCCCGTCCCCCAAGTATCAGCGTGTCATTATCCCATCCCCCAAGTTTCAGTGTGTCATTATCCCGTCCCCCAAGTATTAGCGTGTCATTATCCCGTCCCCCAAGTATCAGCGTGTCATTATCCCGTCCCTCCAAGTGTCAGCGTGTCATTATCCCGTCCCCCAAGTATCAGCGTGTCATTATCCCGTCCCCCCAAGTGTCAGCGTGTCATTATCCCATCCCCCAAGTATCGGCGTGTCATTATCTCGTCCCCCAAGTGTCATTGTGTCATTATCCCGTCCTCCAAGTATCAGCGTGTCATTATCCCGTCCCCCCAAGTGTCAGCGTGTCATTATCCCGTCCCCCCAAGTGTCAGCATGTCGTTATACCGTCCCCCCAAGTGTCAGCGTGTCATTATCCCATCCCCCAAGTATCGGCGTGTCATTATCCCGTCCTCCAAGTTTCAGCATGTCATTATCCCAACCCCCAAGTGTCAGGGTGTCATTATCCCGTCCCCCAAGTATCATCGTGTCATTATCCTGTCCTCCAAGTGTCAGCGTGTCATTATTCTGTCCCCCAAGTATCAGCCTGTCATTATCCCGTCCCCCAATTGTCGGTGTGTCATTATCCCGTTCCCCAAATATCAGTCCGTAATTATCCTGTCCCCCCAAGTATCAGCCTGTCATTATCCCGTCCCCCAAGTGTCAGTGTGCCATTATTCTGTCCCCCAAGTATTAGCGTGTCATTATCCCGTCCCCCAAGTGTCATTGTGTCATTATCCCGTCCCCCAAGTATCAGCGTGTCATTATCCCGTCCCCCAGGTGTCAGCGTGTCATTATCCCGTCCCTCCAAGTATCAGCGTGTCATTATCCCGTCCCCCAAGTGTCAGCGTGTCATTATCCTGTCCCCAAGTATCAGCGTGTCATTATCCCGTCCCCCAAGTATCAGCGTGTCAATATCCCGTCCCCCAAGTGTCAGCGGGTCATTATCCCATCCCCCAAGTGTCAGCGTGTCATTATCCCGTCCCCCAAGTGTCAGCGTGTCATTATCCCGTTCCCCCAAGTGTCAGCGTGTCATTATACCGACCCCCAAGTATCAGCGTGTCATTATCCCATCCCCTAAGTGTCAGCGTGTCATTATACAACCCCCCAAGTGTCAGCGTGTCATTATCCCGTCCCCCAAGTGTCAGCGTGTCATTATCCCATCCCCCAAGTGTCAGCGTGTCATTATCCCGTCCCCCAAGTGTCAGCGTGTCATTATCCCGTTCCCCCAAGTGTCAGCGTGTCATTATACCGCCCCCCAAGTATCAGCGTGTCATTATCCCGTCCCCCAAGTGTCAGCGTGTAATTATACAACCCCCCAAGTGTCAGCGTGTCATTATCCCGTCCCCCAAGTGTCAGCGTGTCATTATCCCATCCCCCAAGTGTCAGCGTGTCATTATCCCGTCCCCCAGGTGTCAGCGTGT